>NC_048595.1:352701577-352924302 GCF_003668045.3 Cricetulus griseus
GTGCTCAAATTCTGAATCCTAAAATCACCAAGAGGCCCATCTCAATGCAAAAGTAAAGAGTATTTAATTGCAGTTGTTTTATGAGCTAAACCTATTAGCTCAGGCTTTTCATCCATCCACCATGGCAGAGGGCTGGAGAAAAGACCCCAAAAAAACCATGAGTCAAGGATCTTGTAGGCAGCATAAGGAGAGTGTTTAGGGTTTGCACAGGCTCAGGATTGGCACACCTCCAGGCTTGAGTGACCTGCCCTGTGTTGATTGGTCAACTGGTTTTTATGGCCCATGGGCCATCCCAGGGCTGTTGCTATGCTCCGAAAGTCACTGTTGTGCAGTTGTCTGTAAAGCACACCCAAAGCAATAAAGCACTGCCCTGCTACCTAACATCTGATTGGTTCCTTGCCATGAGGAGGGCATTTGACCTCCTAGTGAGCAGGGCAGGCCTAGCAATGTCAGGCAAGCACATGTTAGACTTTCATGGATGCCAAAACTGGGGGCTGGTCCTTTCAAAACCGTATTAGTCTTGAAGGAATCCATAGCTTTATATTTTCTGTGGAAACACAAGCAAAAACTCTTTTCCCAAGGAACCTGTCCCTATATTTAAATTTAGAAGTCAAAGCATTTTTAAAATATATAAGTTAGATTAACTTAGCAGCACTTACAATCAAATGTACTTTAGCAACTCTAGTTCTTCCTTCGGCAATCAAACAATTTAAAGACAACAATATAGCATATAGCATCCAGAGCTCTCTGTGTATTATCCATCTTTATGTGGCTTTTTTATTACTCTATTTCTTTTAATTTTATTTTTTTCTTTTATGAGACAGGGTTTCTCTGTTTACTTTTGCCTGCCCTGGTATCCAGTATGTAAACCAGTCTAACTGAAATCACTAATATCTGCTTGCCTCTGCCTCCCAAGTGCCTGGACTAAAGTTGTGTGCCACCACACCCAGCTACTCTTTAAAAACAAAACAAAAACATCAACAACAAAAGAAAAACTTTTTCTGTATTTTTTCTTTTCTTTACCAAGCCTGTGTATTATTTTTAAACATATTGTAAACCTTTACAAGGTTTTAAATCAATGGAATCTATCTTTGCTGTAAATCTTTTTCTAACCACAAGTCTATTATCTGCTGAACAACATTGCTAAAATTAAAGCAGCTGCTTTAATTTAGCTGCTGACCTTCCAACATGGAGGGTGTAAATGTATCGCCAGCACTGGGAGCTGTGCTCGTGGCCTTAGTCTCTGTGGCCATCAAGCAGCATGCTGCCTTCTTGGAGATGTGGACATTGCCACTGCCACCTGTTTTTACACACTATTCAATTGTTAGGAGGGCCTCTTAAAAGAGCTATATTGTTTTTCTTCCTCTTCCTCTGAGTCAGGAAATGCTCCTCCCTTAAAGGAGTCTAGTGAGTCTCTGCTATTCTTTAGCAAAACAGAGCCCACCCAAGAAAATGCTGCTACCAAGAAGCCATGCTTGTCTCTGTTCTTTAAAAAAAAAATCCATTTTAAGCTTTTGTTAGATTTATGTGGAAATTCTTGCCGCACACTGAGGGCACCACATGGGTGCACAGAAGAACTTGGGTCTTCATTCTTTATGAATTTTCAGGTACTTAAGGACAATCAAGCGGACCCAGATGGATCAAGTTATAATGTCCCAACTTTACCTGAGTATCTATTTACTGTATAATCATATGGAAAATAATTTCTCTACAAGAAAATGTAATGCAGTCATTTTAAAATTCTATTTTAGCAATCCCTTTCTTAACATACCAATATTGTTCATATATTAGGAAGCCAACACTTTTTACTCCTTTTCTTTGTAGTTTTTGTTAGTTCCTTTGATTTCTTTTTCTTTCCTTATGATTTATAACTATCATATCTTGAATGTTCACTTTGATAATATTCATAATGTCTGAACTTGACAGTTGATAGAACTTTTTCTAAGTGGATATTTTAAACACTGACTTACTATACTATAATCCTTTATATGTTTAATGCAAAAAATCTTAACTTCATTATACCACTGAATTCCCCTATAGATTAGCTTCTTAATCTATTTCCCTTTACATGTTTAGAGATTCATGAGACACTTTGTTATTTTTGCGTCAGCTCTCCACAATGCTTTAGAATATTAGCCCAAATGTCACATACTATATTTATATTAAATATGTGTCTCCTTTGCTCATTGTGTTGCCGTGATGACTGGAGATTGGTCCTAACATTTTTAAGAGGACTTTATTTTTAATATTTCTATATCTATGTAATTTTCACTCTCTTAAACATATCTTGGAATTTCCATCAAATTACTGCAACAAATTTTTGGCTTACATGGTTTCAGATGAGATCCTCTGTCATCAGTGTTCATTTCCTCACATGGGGTGTATTTTCTCTCTTGCCACTATTGAGATCATTTTTATTTTACTTTAGATTTTTTTCAAGTTTGACTATGATTTACTCTCATCTGAATTTATTTGTGTTTATCCTATTTGGAGTTCACCCAGCTTCTGAGTCAATAGGTTTTCATTCTTTGTCATCTTAGGAAGCTGTTTTTAGTTTTTGCTTTTCCCAGGGCTTTATCCTTTATTTCTGAGACTGATCATGTGATTTTTAGACCTTTAACTAAAGCCCCATAGGACCTTATGGCTTTATTATTTTTCAATCTATTTCCTCTTTGCTTTCTGAATTATATAATTGCTATTCTGAGCTGCTGCTCGGTGACTTTATTCTGACGGTTTGTTCTCTTGATGGTTTATTTTACATCTTTTATTTCTTTACAAAGATCTATAACTTTGTTCAATATTTTTTCATGTGTTTCAAGGATATTCTAATTGCTTCCTGAAGCATTATATAATGGCTTCTTTAAAATATTTTTTTCCTGATAATTCTGTCAACTTTTCACCTTAATGTGAGACCTATTGATTTTTCTTGCTTTTTCATTCAAATGGAAATTGTTCCAGTCTTGAGAGTTATGTGTGACTTTATCTGATTTTCCTCATCCATTTAATAGCACAAGGCAGAAGGTTGACCTCATTGATAGGGTGAAAGAGGTAGGCTCTTTATTGATTCATGATAAGGATTAGAGCTCCTCTTTGCCTGTAGACCTCTACTGATTCTACCTTTGTTAGCTTTAACACTAGGCAAGAACCAGAATCCTTCCTTTCTAAAAGGCCTCCTCTGACATCATCCAACAAAGGCAGAGTGTTAGTGGGGTAGAAGGTCTTCTCTCCATCATCAGTCTCCACTGCCGAAGTGAATTGAATGGACTGGTCTTTCCTTATCCTCTGGCGAGGTTCGGGAGATTAAAGTGGTACCTTGCTGTAATTTTGACACAATTGACATCTAGGATTCTATTCAACCATCTGAGCATTAGTGTGAATAGTCATGGTTTTGATTTATTTTGATTGTGTTTGGTAATGTTTTGCCAAAGTACTACATATTCTGCCTATAGCCTTTCTGTTTTACTTGGAATATTTCTGAGGTCTTTGCATGAAAAGTCCGAAATTTTATGGGGTACAAATTTTCTATAACCACTGCCAGTCTCAAGAAGCTGGTTTCCTCAACATTATATCTAAAATATATTACACAATATGCCCAGAGAAGCCACTGTTATTGCTCTACTTGGACTCTGAAGTTCTGAAAATTTTCTTTTCCCCTCCATTATTATTACAGTATTTAGAATTTATTTTATATACTATGCCTAGGTTTTTGTTTCACTTTCTTTATATCTGATAAAATTTTATAGAGCTTTACAAGTTTGTTTTGTAATAGTTTCTTTGGAACATAAGCCTTCTACCTTGGCAGAAGGCAAGGAATAAGATGTGTTAAAGGGAGGGTACACAATAGGATATTAGAATATAGGATGTTAAAAGTAAGGTGAAACAAAGGTATATTCTAAATATAAGTGAGATATCCCACCCTTGGGGGAAGCTTGGAAACACTACAAAAAAAGCAAATGAAATGCTGCAAGATGTCTCTGAGCCTGATCAGAGTCACTGACTGCCTTGTCCCTTCTTACAATACATACCATGCAAGGTCTGCTGACAGTCTCAGATACACTGAGCTGCCTAAGGAAGGGTTTAGAGCAGAAAAGCTACCTGAAAGAAACAAGAAGCTATCAAACTGCCTAAAAGCGGCTCAGGGTTTTCTACAATTTCTGAATGGCTTTCTGGGTTTTCAGTATTCATGAGCTGTCATACATGTTAGTGTGGCCTTTTGGTATTATGACTGTACTTTCAGAGTTCTTTTGTTCTTATAGGTAACTCCTTACACATATTCGTTTAAATAACAAATAAAATACACTGTTTTATCCTTAGATTAGTCTGTCATTGATTCCCTTTCTGAACTGAGTAGAAACTTTCCCTTTTCTCTACAGCAATAGTGTCACATAACAAAGATCAATTCTACAAAAGTATTAGTCAATGTATATAAACCAAAGCAAAAACAAGAGGATAATTATCTTTATCTCTAAGAAACTCTTGCTAGCAACAACAAAAAACATATAAAAATGTAAAAATAGAAAGTAATCAAAATTTATTTTAGGGTTGTTCATTCTTAAATTATGATACATGGAAATAAAAGTGATAGTGGACACCACTGATGTCAGTTACTATTGACAGATTAAGATATATTGTTACCTGAATTCTCATACCCTTCTTGCCAATCTTTATAAAATGAGCCCCAAATTGGTTTTAACTTTAAGAAAGCTCATAGCCTGGCAATCCTGGGTATTGATATTAGATGTTATAAAATTCCCCTATACTGTTCTTTAATATAGAAGAAGAGACAAAGATGCCAGTTTTTGTTGGGAAATTGAGGCTCATTGTGCTTATTAGTCATGATTTTGGAAGCCTCCATGGAGAAAACATCAGATTAGCCTCAACCTCTGTCATTTACCTAGGGTTATTCAGAATATGAACATCTCTCTATAAGGTACCAACCAATCTTTACTCAATGAAAGGGATCCATATATTCAATATGTATCAGGCAGCACACATCACAATCATTTCAGCATTTTGATTATTTGAGAAACAGAGCAAATTTGTCATTAGCTTAATTTTGGTCTTAGAATGTTTATGATGCTTTGTATATCATATATGTGTTTGCTGTTTTTTAAGGAATGACTTAATACAGTTGCAGATTCATCCATTAGAAGGGATTATTAATGTGAAATCATTCTGAAAAAATCTGTTCAACCTTGTTTTTTTAGTAGAGACTTACCATAATAGTAGGAAAATGTCACCATTTCACATAACACAAATCAAACCTTATGTGCTACTAAAGAGCTATGCAGCCTGCCAGTCAAAAGCCACCATGTCACAACTTATAAATCAGTCATATGGTTTGCTCAAGAGATTTCCAACCCCAAATCCTGAATGTAGAAACCATTCTGATTAATAACATGCTTCCTTAATAGAATCTACTTTGTTCATCATTTATTGCCAAATAATTTACTTTTACTCATAACATTTTCATTTTGCCAACATCTATTACTATATAACTCTTTTTGAAATCTTGCCTTACACTTATTTTAGGGACACCAGAACCATCAACCTAGATGATGAGGTATTTCTATAGAACTTTATTTGTCATTTCCCTTATATATTATTGTTTATAATGACAGTTTTGAAAGGCAAATCATATTTGGATACATACATAAATACCAAATCTAGATATTGTAAAATTAATAAAAAATAGGAATGTGCTCTTTCAAACTATGCACAAACTACCCTACTTGAATAACTTTTTAATTAATTCAGTGAGTTCTGATACTGTGAAGAAGTATATGTATAAGGAAAATATAAATGAATGTGCAATAGAGTATTTTACAACTATAAAATATGCAAATCATCAAATAATTGTATCTACATAATTAACTAGAAAATTGCCTAAGTTGCCAAGGATTTTTTTTTTATTTTCCTTGCCGGATGGGAAGGAACATCTGAGATTTCAGATGGTGAGAGAGGGTGACTTTGTCCTAATTCATGAAAATCAGGACAGAGCATTGCCGAACGATTTAATTACAAAGATCCCAGGGAGCATCCACAATGATGAAACATGACTGTGATTAGAACTTTTGTTATTTAGATATTGTTATTGACACCATAAGTATCACCATGTGCTCTGCAAGCTGCACTGTGCCCTCAAGGTGGCCATAGAGATAACAAGATCATTTTTTTTTCTTTCTCTATTACATAGATGCTATGGGAGAGGTTTACTTGAAATATGAGAAAATTTCAAAATGCCATGAGGGAAAAATGTCAAACTGGAGTGTCATTAAATCAGAGGCAAAAGATTGAAGGCACTGTTTCATGATTAATTATATTTAGTCTTTATGATTATTTTGTCCTGTTTTTGTCTTTAATCTTTGTGCTTTGTACTAATGGGAGGACTTGGAACACAAAGACTTTGGGATAGAGTTTTCATTTAATTTCTTCCTTAAATGAAAACAGATCATTAAGGTTTATCTTTGGAAAATGTTGACTGGCAGGAACTATCTATCAAGGTATTCAATGGGTGGGAAAATTCCCCAATGACCTGCTCTAATCCCAAAAGGTCAGAAAACTTTAGAGACATAGGATGTTAACTGAACATTTCTGTTGTTTCTGAAAGTTGGTTTGTTTGTTTGTTTTATGCCAGTCCTAGTGTGTTAACTTAGCTGACATTGTATTTGTAGGTGAATTTTGGTATATCAGTTAATATTTTGTTTTTTATGTTAGTTGAAATTAATTCCACTATTGAGATAATTCTATCATATTGTGTAACAGACTGTCTTTCTCTAGATTTACCAATCTCTCAATTAAGAGAATTGACTTTCATATGTTCAAATGTTTGCATGAAAGACATTGCTTTACACTAAATAATGGCCTACTAAAGATGTCCACATCCTAAATTATGAAACTTTCGAATGCCACCTGTGGTGGCTTGAGTGAGAATTACCCCAATAGACGTATTTAAATGTGAGGTCCCTAGTTACATGGACCTGTTTTTGAAATAAGTAGGTGGTGTGGTCTTTTTGGAAGAGGCATATCAATGTTGGATTTTGGGGATTCAAAAGTACAGCCAGGTCCTGTCTGTCTGTCTGTCTGTCTGTCTGTCTGTCTATTTGTCTATCTCTCTCTGTCTGTCTGTCTGTCTCTCTCTCCCTCTCTCTCTGCATCCTATTTGTGGATCAAATGTAAGGTCTAGCTGTTGCTCCAATGCCATGTCTGTTTTCTGTTACTTTTATAAGAAGCCTTGTTCACAGCAATAGGACAGCGACTAAGAAAGTACCTTACACACACACACACACACACACACACACACACACACACACACACACACACACACACTGTTTTAGAATGACTTGGACTAGATATTCAAATTACTTTACAATAGTCTTTGACTCTGAAACCTGAGAAAGACTTTGAAACCTAATATATAAATTGTTAATGTAGTCCTACAGCTTTGTTTTACAAAGTAAAAAGAAATCAAACATGAAATAACTTGATTTTAGCTTCCCATTGGTAAAATTTCCTGACTATTGCTGACTAGGTGAGCACATTATAGGTCACAGCATCCTACTCATGGCTGGTCAGGGCATATCCCACCTCCTTGGGTTGAGACAACAGTATAGGTTACGATAGCTGATAAAGAAAGATCTCTGGGGAAAAATCAAGTCTTTTCAGAAATTGCAGTAATAATTCTGTAAAACTTCAGATAAATCCACTTTACCCTCATAATAGAAATTTAAACAGTCCCATGGTCACAGTAGAGGTTCACACCAAGATCTTAAAAGTCAAATAATATAGGGTATTTTTAAAGCCTTGCTACAGAAATGAACAAACTGTTCATAGGAAACATGGTCCTTCTTTTTGGGGTATTTAGAATCATCATGACAAGCAGTCTCCTGCTAAGGATGTGGTACTTGATAGAATTCACTCATTTTCTACTTAGCTTTCCAATGTCTATGTCACACACATGGTGCCAGGCACATGAGACACCTCAAAGAAACCAAGTCTCTCCCTTCTAATTACTGAGGCTTTTAGAAATAACTGCACTGAAGTCCCAAAAGGTGAATCAGGAAGGAGGGAGGTAAGACTGAGAAGACACTTCCTCTCATAGTGACACTTTAGTGAAGCTAAGTTCAAAGGGTAGAATGTCCTTGACATCATTTCTTAGTGCTGTTCCTTCTGTAGAACACTGACAACTGTGACAGAGGTATCCTACTGCAAATCCCAGGAATAAGTACACACTTTCTTTTCCCCCTGAAGCTTTTAGGATTGAGAGCCATGTTTTTGTTTTGTTTTGTTTTGTTTTGTTTTCATTTGCTTGTGTGGTTGCTTTGTTGTTGTTGTTTGTTCTTTATTCTTAATAGTCAGAGTGCATAGGGATATAATGTCTGTACAGAGGTTTAAAGGTTAAAATTTCAATAATGTCTGATGTGAAATGTGAGAGTACCCATGCTCTCCCTCCTCTCCCTCTCTTCCCTTCCTTGCCTTCCTCTCCCCTACTCTTCTTCTTTGAACAAAAGGGTTTAACAGCCCATCATGGATCCAAGTGGCCAAAAGCTTTTCACTAGGAATTGTGCCTTCCACTGCTAACAATAAGATGATTAAAGATACAAATCCTGGATGAAGGCCTTTGCTTCCTATGGGGCTGATTCAAAGGACATTAGCAACTCTGTTTTGTTGCCAGAAGGAGTCTGACATAGGAGTGAATATTTAGTAGGCTGCATGATGGTAACAAAAGACAGCACTTGTGTTAAAAGACAACACCAGAACAAAAGTAAAAACACATCAAAGAGTCTGCATACAGAGAAAACAGCTTCAGTTCAAATGGTCACAGGGCAAATGAGTTGGCATTCAAAATGGTTAGTTGATTGTTGGTGTGGACTTTGTGTAAGAGTACAGGGATGGGCCTGTGTAATTTAATCACAGCACAAAAGCTCCTTAGCATGACAATTGGTGAGGACTGTGCATAAATAAGCATGCTCAGGTGGACACACACACACACACACACACACACACACACACACACACACACACACACACACACACACACACACACACACGCTTACAAAGTTTCAGTGGAATCCTAAGGTCTGGGGCTTCCCTTTCAAAACAGGAAGTTGTAAGGGGAAAATGATCAGAAACTGTAAATACAACTCTAAATGCTATTATCTGAGTATACGATTAACACATTGGACATTGATTTTTAGATGAGAAAGGCTGGAGAACAAAGTAGAGGCTGAAGGGGGAAGTGCTTCTGTGTATATATTTGTCTTATTGGTTGATAAATATAGCAGTGTTGGCCAATAGGGAAGGAAGTTAGGCAGGACTAGGAGAGAAGGAGGATTCTGGGAAATGTCAGAAAGGGAGAGAGTTGCCATGTGCTCCCAGGAAGAGAGGATACATAAGGCCGGAGTCTTCGGTAAGATAAGTCCATATAAAAATATATAGATTAGCAGTTATGGTTGATAATTAATACTGAGCTAGCAAATAAGAAATCCTAGTCCTTGGTCAGCTTCAATGTAACTAACATAAGACTCTATGTGTTATTTGAGGGCCCTAAAGCAGCAGCAGAACCCAGGCAGCTGGCAGAACATGTTATCCTTATAAGAGGCAGGTGGCAAATTGTAACAGAAGACTTTTAAAAGAAGAAATGGAAACCATCATTAAGGCATCCTCTGCTACTGATACACTTCAGACACAAGCACCCAGACTCCAATGAAAGAAGCAAAGCCAGGGAGATTTTCACAGGAGAAACAGGATCCTTGCATTTTACTGTTTGACACTTTAATAGTTACAAGAAAATGCAGGTGTGCATAGGGTCTTCTTGTGTTTATGACAACACAAAAGAGGCATTCCAAATTAAAATCAAGATCTCATTCCCTTAGTAGCTCTTTAGGAGACAGCTTCCCTTATGTCAACTTATTTTCTTTATTGCCCAATCCAAGCATAACTGACACAGTATCCCATGTGTCTGTTTTTTCTAACTGTTCTCCTTGATGGGAAAGTAATTATGTTTTAAGGCACTTTCTACACACACGTTTATCAGACATAGCTGTTACTTATGTCCTCACTTAAGTTATAATTGATGCCCAAGGGTAACTTGTACATTCAAAGGAGAATGTTTAGGAATTATTCACAGACTATCCTTTAAAAGCACTGGAAAAGACACAAGGAAGTTTAGTTTCTTCACCTTCATATCTCTAATGTGTGTGCTTGAATGTCAAATGTCATCAACTGATTTCTATGCTACTAATTTAGCCATTTTATGCCATTTTGATTTCATATTTCATTAGTTAAGAGTACTGGATGTATGCCAAGTAAATAATATATACACACATAACATTGAAATTGAACTTTAGAGATCATAGCAGAGACCGATTCTCACCAAATGAAATATTCACACACACACACACACACACACACACACACACACACACATACAGAGAGAGAGAGAGACTCACATCTTCTTAAAATAAGCCCCTGAAAAGTTGTTTTGAAGTATTTAAGATCTGAATTTGGTTACCTTGTGGGTCTATATTATTTGAGTTCTGGTAATAATTGTGTGAGCATTACCACAATTACTTTTGCCACATTAAAACCTGCATGTCAGATCACATAGTAATATTCCAAATCTCATACTTATCTATGGACATTGTTGAGTCTTCTACATCATAAATGAGAGAACATTCTTTGAAATGCAGAATTATTTCATTGGAAGGGAAGAACTACTTTAACAAATTCTAGGGTGTATCTTATGAAACTGTCAAAAATACTCAAATGTCTGTTACCTAAAGCCAGAAAAATGTGTACCTTTATATGCCCAAACTTATTCTTGCTTACTGCTACCTGATAATGTTATAAAGGACCCCATAAATACCTGGGACCTTGCTGGTTTGCTCATTAAATCAAAGAACCATTTTATTTAGAGTACTTCTAAATTATTTAACAATCGCCTTGCTGTGCTAAGTAACATCTATTTGAAATAAGCCTTTTAGTAACTCTTTATTCCTCCATAAATCAAGTTGTTGCTAACAGGGATATATAGTTATTGGAACACCTTTGCTATAGAGATTCATTTTGGACGTAAGTTTAGTCCAAATAGCATCTTCAGAACTAATACGTCTCTAATGCTATGACATCTGCATGGTAAGAGAGCATGCTCTATTGTTTATGATGCAGGAGACTCAGAAATAGCCATAGTTAACTATGAGATTTGGGAGACTATAGTGTGCTCTGACATGGAGTTTGTAATGTGGCAAAAGTGAGTGATGTGATGGTCATGAAGGTACTGCCACACCTCAAATATTATAGACCCATAAGATAACCAGACAGGAAATGATTTCTATGGCAGGAACCTCTTCAAAATGATCATGACTCTAGGACTATTTGCATAATGAGAATGCTGGTGATGAAGATATTTCACTGCTTTTGATAATATTAGCCTTTTTCATTATTTTTGAATTTATAACATTGAAATCATGTGTTAGTGATTATGCTTAAAAATATCTTACCATTATTCCTTCAATTCCATTGTCCTAAATACCCAGCTAGAAATATGTTATGCTTCTATTTTGGTTATACCTTCTGATTATCAAATTGCCTTAAGAATCTTCCTGTTGAAATCAATGGGGCTCTTAACTATTCTGTAACTGGGTTTTATGACTTCAATATAAACCAGATAGTTAACATAGGCATCTCAGTAAATAAATGTGACCTATTTTCATTAAATAGAAATTTTGCATTAAAATAATTATGTTTGATATTCTATAGACAAAACCTAAACATTTTAATGAATTTTATGTGACTATAGTAAAAGTATTTGAGGTAAACTTGTTTTGTGTAGAAATTTGGTTTAGGGTCTAAAAAACTGGGCAATGGTTAACAGTGCTTGCTCTTATTGCAGAAGGCCTGGTTTTGGTTTGGGAAGCTCAACATCACCTATAACTGTAGTTCCCTGGGAAAAATGATACTTATGGTATCCACAGTCCCCAGCATTAATGTTTACATTCTAATACAAACACCCTGCATACACACACACACACACACACACACACACACACACACACACACACACCCCTAACATAAAAAATGAATCCTAAAAAGGAATAAAAAATGTTTAGCTCATAGTTTCAGAGATTCAGTGTCACTGTGTTGTTTTCACTTTGACACTAGTGAAAAGCTTGTGGTGGATGGCAATGGAATGAATATGGTGTATTTGGAAGGATAGATCTTATCACAAATCTAGCAAATGTGCAGTGATTCAGAGGGGAGTAATAACTCTTAAAATGATTCAATCTAGCAACTCAGAAAATTTCTTCATCCTCCCAAAAGCAACTCTGCTAGCATCTCCTTTTGGGCTCCATCTTTTAAAGGTTCCTCTTGCTTACTTATCCTTTCCAATTGAACCATTCCATATCTGAAAATAACCAGAAAATAAGCAAGTACATGGTTCAGAAAGTAAATATCACAAGTCTCAGGATGTTCCTGAAACTGACAAGATTCTCAAATCCCTTTCCTCGGGTTAAAGAAACTGTAACAATTGGGTTTTATAAGAGACACTCTGACCAGATACTCCAGTTAAAAATACAATTGAGGGCTCCAGGAATATGCCTTTTTAAAGCAATTAAACCCCATCACACCATCATCTCCTTTTTGGTGATGCAGATGCTTTTGAGTCTCCCATATCCTACAAATAATTCCTTACCCATACTTTGTATGTCAATAACTCAGTTAAAAAAAAAAAAAACTGGGCTTGTGTTAAAATACATGGTTAACCAGGCAGTAGTGGCACATGCCTTTAATCCCAGCACTCGCAAGACAGAGACAGGTGTATCTTTGTGAGTTAGAGGCCATCTTGGGCTACAGAGCAAGTGCCAGTATAGGCTCCAAAGCTACACAGAGAAAACCCTGTCACAAAAAATAACAAAAGCAAAAAATACATGGTTTGTTTATTATTTATGACTGGCATGAATGGAAATTTGTATACTTCTTCATAGGTAAAGTCACAAAGTATCTCCACACAGTGCATTTTATATTTTGGTTCTTGTATTTATAGAACACACTTGGTGAGGTAAATGTTTTCTCTTATCCTTGTCATCTTCGAGAGTGACATCATTTATGGATATGACATTATTAACAATCAATGGTATATAATGTGACCCTGAATATTTTTGTTAATAAATAGATGCATGATGGTTTTATCTTGCTGGGAAAGCTGTTTCAGACAAGGTCATTATATTACATATAACCATAAACACAATTTATTGTCTACCTAATATTTCTAAGTAAATCAAGATAAAATTTAAATATTGGCTAATGTAAAACCTGGCTCAATAAATATGTGTCACTAATATTAGTCTCTGACAGGGAATGATGGATCAAATTCAGTTTTAATTATATTAAATCAATTTTATGTGACTTATCTATTTTATGACCATTAGTAACACTGAAAAGAAATCTGTTTCCCCACACAAAATGTTAATTTGTATTTTGTGACTCATAAAATATTAATAAATATTTCAAGCCTTAATTTTATAACATATAAAGGTTATTTTATCTTTAAGGTAAATAGATAAAGTCAATGATGTGGTCATTAATCACATCAAAGCAACAATCCATCTATGGAAGAGATGAAGAGCTTTGTATGTGAAAATTACATATTTTATTGGGAACTATCAGACAAAATAAACCAAAATCCTGTTCCTCTAGGTTGCATTCCTGCATTTTGAAATCATTTCATAACACTGAAACTACAGGATGAGATATGTTGTCTTGAAGTTTTATCATTATTTCAGAATGCTAAAATTTGATAATTGGCAAATTGTCATCCAAGCTTTTCAATCAAAACCAGGAATTAGTTAGACCTGGGTATCAGTTCTTTGCAGGTGAAAATATGATAAGAAATGCTCATTTTTTTCAAGATTTTGACCTTTGGATTATGCATATTTAAAGGGAAATAAAATTTAGAATCATTTACAGAAGACTATCCACTTTCTTTGGCTAATGTTCAATAGTCATTTTCAAAATCAAGAAGAAACAGTTGCAATTTTTGCATAGTGAGGAGTAAGCAGTGCATAAATAGTGTGGATTCTTAATAAATGTTGTTGTCATATCTGAAGCTTTACATAGCCAAAGTGTAGACCACAGACCCAATGGCACCCACACTTTTACTTTGTGGTTTCTGACTCTCCACATCTTTAATGCAAATAGATGTGCTTTTTAGAGAGTGCTTCTTGAGTATAGAGTAATTTCATTTTCATCCAAATGCCATTTCCTTAATTTGTATTCATTCTTACTGGAGTTATAACTTAAAGAAGACTGACTCCCATGTTCCCAAGTTTAAATGAATACATATACACAGTTTAAAATGTGGTATTGACTTCTCAATCCATTACCATGCTTAGTATTATGCACACCAGTAAAAATCTAGTATAAGTGATAGTCAGTTTTCTTGGGGTTCAATTTCTGGAAAATGTGCAACTCTGCAAAAGGGTGGAGAAAAGTAATGAAGTCAGCATCCAGAATTTTCTCATCTTTAACCACTGCACCAAGATTGTTTTTGTTCAGTGTTAATGAAAGTAAGAATGGAGGAGTAAAAAAATCCCAAACAACATAAAATGTGGGCTCCTGGGCCTCCAGACGGGCTTAGGTGTAGTCTCCTTCTCATGGCCAGCGTCTCAATTTGTACCAGTCTACTCCCACAAATTCCTTACTGTAAACTTTACCCCAGCACATCTTTCAAGTAGGAGCAATTGCCTTTCGAATACTTATTTATTTATTTATTGGTCTGAGTTGGTGTACATATCTCTTTCCTGGAAGCCTTGCCTGTTTGCAGAAGATACCTGGTTCAGGCTTCATATCCCCTATTACTAGGAGTTTTCCTTAGGGTCACCTTTGTGGATTACTGGGAGTTTCCATTTCAATAGGGTTCCGCCTAGCCTTCGAAATGCTCTGCTCTACAAATCCAGTTGTCTCTCACAGTACTTAGTAGCCAAGTATTTAGAGATCAACGACACCATAAGAAAATGGCCCATAGAGTCAACTAAGCAGGGCTCATTAGGGGTCAGAGAAACTGGGCTGATCATCAGCGAGGCTGCATGGGTCCGAGCTAGGTCCTCTGCGTGTATGTTATGGTTGTGCAGCTTGGTGTTCTTCTGAGATGCCTAACAGTGTGGACGGGGCTGTCTCTGACTCTTTTGTCTACTTTTGGAACTCTTTTCCTCCTATTGAGTTGCCTGTTTAGCCTTAATATGAAGGGATGTGCCTAGTCTTGCTGCAACATTATATGCCGTGTTTGGTTGGCATTTCTGAGATGTCTGCCCTTTTCTGAAAAGGAGAAGGGAGGGGAAATAGAAGTTGTGTTGTAATATGTCAGAGAAGAATTAGGAAAGAAAAATAAAGTTAGTTTATGGAGCTAAAGAGACCACTGGATGGTTAAATGCACATCCCTGTTGCAGAGGCTCAGACACCCTTTTCTAGGCTTCCTTGGACACAAAGCACACAGTTTGTGGATATGCATATATTCAAGGAAATTCCTCATACACATAAAATAAGTTAAAGAAATCTTTTTAGTGTGATTAATTAAAATGTTGATATTATCAAGTCAATGTAGTAATGAATATTTACTGATTTATCTGCCTAACAACTAAGAAAAAAATCTGCCCAGCAACTGAGAAGAAAAATGTGGGTTTTGTTAACTCATAAAACATGCTATGAAAATTTAAACAAAAAAGAGACATAGAAAATTGTACATGGAATTACATTCTTGCCAGAAAAAAGCTAAGGTTAAAATGGTTTGTGAATTACTAAAGATGATAAAAATAAGTATCAGACCTTACAAAAAAATCAAACATATACAGTTACTGTTCAGTCACTCATTGTCTATAGGTGGTTGTTGTTTTTTCAAATTTCACCTTCATGAGGTACTTCTTGAAAAGTTCATTTCAAATTTCTTGTGTTTTATCATTTCTATCAACATCTATTAGATACAAATCCCAACACATCATCAAATTGTTTAATGGTGAATTCTTCAATGAATCCTGATGAATTGTTAATTATAAAAACAACACATATTGTAAACAGGGACCATGGAATGAATAACTGTTAATTTGCCAAAAGTGTTCATTGATTTAAGAGAGAAATAGGAATAAAAAGCAAATAAATTCCCAAACCATAAACCAATGAAAAAATTATACAAAAGAAAATAGCCAGTCTTTTCAATAACTATGTTATAAAATTGTACTAGAATAAAATGTCATCATTGGTATATGTCATCTTCTGAAAACTTTGCACAACTTTAGGGCTGATTTAGAAACTAATTATTCAGGTGCCACTTTGAATAGACATGACATACACATGATAACAGTTTTTATTTAAAATAATACTGCCAATCTCTGATTTCATACAGCTCCTTGTCACTTTGTGGTTGTGGCCTTGTGGTGCTCATCATAAGAATAAAAATGCACTTTATTGTCTTAAATATTTAATTATCTATTGAACAAAGCAACTAAATGTATTGCTTAGAAAGTATTACTGGTAGCTTTTATAAGCTGTTAAACTGGGGTAAAATTTACTATTTGAGAATATATCTGTTTAATTCCCCATATTAATAAAACCTATATTGTATAATAAAATGTCTGTGTTTTTGAAATGTAGCAATCAAGTAAGCCATAAAAAACAATGTCCATCCAATTCTTTAGTTAGAAATATTTCATATTTGGTAATTTCAATACTACAATTTAATTTTGCAGCATACTTACTGGAAATGCTAATTACTTTTTTCTTTTTATACTACTATTTTTAATGTTTTAATGAGTTAATAGTTATGTTCAACATGAACTGCTTTCATTGTATTCCTGCCACTTTTCACATATTTCTCAGATTCCTTTCTGCTTCCATGTCCCCATTCTTTATATCCATTGCCTTTACATTTATACATATCAAGACCTATTTGTGCAGCCAAAATACTCTGGAATTTACAGTTTTTCTGCTGGAGTACAGACTAACCAGGGGCTAATCTAGAGAAAACTGTAGTCTCCCTCATTTAGTATCTATCAGTTTTGTTAGGGGTAAGATTTTGTGATCAACTCTCCTCTTCATGATTAGATTTGTTCTCACCTGGTCTTGCCCAGGTCTTCTGTATGTCATCACAACCACCATGAGTACACATCCACAGCTTCACTGCAGTGACCAGAAGAAAGTGCTGCACTGCAGGCATCCACAGTCTCTGGCTCTTAGACTCTGTTTGTCCCTCTGTCTGCAATAATCTCTGAGACTTTCTATGGAAGGTACTTGTAAATTTTTTTGAATCACAAAATAAATAGTTGTGACTGGATGCCCGAGACCTGCACAAGATCACAGCAGCCAAACTGCCAGCATAAATGATGAAAGAATTCATAAAGTCCCAACCCTAGCAGAGGGGATACACTCTATCAATGGCTCTTTGGATATGAATTTTCAGTTTTCTTCATGGATGTAGGGGCTCTGAGAAGCTAACCAGGATGCAGTTGTTGTTCTGTGTCCATGCACATGCAGGTAGCACTAATTAGACCTTCCTAATGCTGCAAACACTTTGATAAACTTCTTCATGTGTTGGTGACCCCCCAACCATAAAAGAATTTCATTGCTACTTCATAAATGTAATTTGGCTAATATTATGGATTATAATGTATGTATCTGATATGCAGAATATCTGATTTACAGCCCCAAGGGGGTACATATGTATGTATGCATGCATGCATGTATGTATGTGTGCATGTGCGCGTGTGTGTGTGAGTGTGTGTGTGTGTGTGTGTGTATGTGTTTGTGTGTGTGTGTGTGTTTGTGTGTGTGAGTGTATGTGTGTGTGTGTACTCAGTCAGAGCTGACCATTTGTACTGGACAACCAATTGGTAGTTTACCCCCACTTGGGTAAGACCACCTTTATCACATCAAGCTTTCCTCAGTAGCCTATAGTTCATTGTAAGATTGAGGCCTTGTGAGCTTTACATAGTCCATATTATTATGTCCATATTATTATTATGTTTTCATCACCCTCATTCAGCTCATGTATGTGCAGTCATGTTAGGATAGGAAGACCTTATGAGGGTAAATTCTGAAACTGCTAGGAGACACAATCCATAGCAAGCTCCCTGATCCTCTGTCCCTTACAATCTGTCTGATCCCTGATCTTAGATACCAGTGTTTTGTTTAAGGACTGAGGTCCACAAGTCTGCATTTTGATTGTTTGGGATTTTTTGAAGTGGACTGTTGCAAAAGAATCTGTTGCAAAGAGAGGTTTCCATGGTGAGTAGTGAAGAACTAGACTTACCTGTGCTTAAATGAACAAATGTTTCTACATTATTGCTGTGGGTTATGTTGGTTTAATAAATTAGAAGTTGTACATTTTCCTTCAATAACCATGACTTCACTAGCATTCTACCTAGGTTTACAGTATCAGGCATGGATTCTCTCTTATTCGGTGCTTATTTGACCTAATTAGAGAGCTCGTGATCACTGTCAACTTATGCCAGAACTATGTTTTTAGTGTTATGGTGCCATTGGAATCACTGATGTGTGATTCATAGTCATCATAACTGGGTAGAACTGTTGCTTGCTTCCCTCTTTTGAAAGTTAATCCTCAGAGAGGAGGCATTCAGATCCATTCCAGTTCAAGGGTCTCTGGGTCATATTTTTGAAGTGCATGGTGTCTTCAGCAATAGGATCCACCTCCCAATTATTGGGGTCAGGCAAGGTCAGCAACAGGCTGTATGTTTTTTGAGTCTCTTGAAAGACCCTTGTAAAAAATTCAAAAGCCCTTGTCTGGCTTTGATATTTGTTAGGTGGCATTGGCTCCAAATCGACTCCCTGTGACTTAAAGCACTTGATCCTTTCCCATTGGCACAGCATCACCTGGACATGTTTTGTAGCTTTGCAATTCCATATATATGGACAACAGTTGGTAGTCCTGAAACAATAGCTGATGAGGAATGGTCAATGGGTCTAAATCTCAATGGAAGCAAGATGGTATAGATGATGACACAGCTCCCATGAATGAGGCAGAAATGTAAGACCTAAGGTTCTGTAATTCCTAGCATCACAGATATTCAGAGAGGGTCGATTTGAAGGGTTGGGACCAAGTGCTCTGAGCCCAAAAGAGTCATGGTTGCAGATACCATGACTTAAAGAGGCCAAAAGGTGAGGCTAATTGCCATGGCAATACCCACCCTTAATGTGGGCAGCATCATTGCATGAGCTGGAGTTGTGGACTGAGTGAAAATGAAATACACACCAACATTCACCTCCCTCTGCTTCATGACTGAAGGTGCAATGTGACCAGCTTCCTCAAGCTCCTGCTGCCTGCACTTCTTATCCACCGTAGACTGGACTCTTCCCTTTGAGACAAAGCAAATCCTTCCTTATATTGCCTTTGTCACAGCAAAATGACAACTACTGCAGCTACTTGTAGTGGTGTGAGAAAGGTGCCTACAGACATGGTCCACAGTTGTAGGCAGTGTTTGTGGGTATATTTAGGAGGTACAGCTGGGGTAGAGGAAGTATGATTGGATTCAGGTTTGAGAAACTGTAGTCTCACTTTGTTTACACGTTAACTCTCTGGCAATGAATCCAGTACTTGATTTTTTTTTGTCCAGTCTATGTGATAGGTTGAAGGGGTAATATTGAGTCCAAGATATAGGTATTTTTATTGTAAAATTTATTGACCATTAGTGTGGTCCTTGGGGCAAATTAAAACATGCTGGAAATATTTATTCTTTTATGTTCAATCACATAAGTGTTTTAAACACTAGATTAAAAGACAAAGCATCTTCATGTACAAAGTGTTTTATTTCAATAATGTCACAGTCACAAGCCAAATCAAATACCCACAATCTATAGTTTTATTACTAGTGATAGCAAAATTTTTGTCAAATATTAATTCAAGTTACAATAAATAAAATATTACAGTTAGACTTTATTGAAGGAACTGAGAGACAGAAGCAGAGAGAGAGGAGAGGAGAGAGGAGAGAGAAAAAGAGATGGAGAGAGAGAGAGAGAGAGAGAGAGAGAGAGAGAGAGAGAGAGAGAGAGGGAGAGAGAGAGAGCTTCTGCATTGAGAGGTTACCCTGATATTCATCATTCTTGACATTCTGGCTCATATTTGCCTTATATTTCACAAAACATGGATATTACTTTTGTTTCTCACCTTGACCACTTAACATTATTGCAGAAGATGAAACCTGACTCTGCTATTCTCTAACCTTGTGTGCTAGAATTTCATTTTGTGCTTTCAGTTTTATATAGTTGAAGTACTCTAAGGTAAAGGATGGCCCATCTACCTCAGGTGCCAGCAAAGATGGATTGCTTGTCTAAGATGATGTATATTTTTCAAGCCAATTGAGTAACTGATTAATTGAAGAGTAAAAATTATTTTTAAAATAACTAGCATGCCATTTTTTTCTCTTTGTTTTACACTACTTGCCTTTGTGAGAGTTATATTTTTAATTCAATTTATAACAGTATTGTTTTGCCCAAATTACTACAATAAGATGATTGATTTTATAGAAGGTGAAAAGTATTGCATGTGATAAAATACAGTAAGAAGTTTCTAGAGCAACAAGAAATACATAACTATGAATACATTATATCTTCTATGTGATATAAGACTGCTTATGAATTATATTAGATACTCAAAAAGGACAATTGTACTTTCAAAGGTAAACTTCTATGAATAATCCAATGTGGAAAACATATTTCTGGGTATAGTATTTATTTTCCTTATTTGTGGATTTACACATTTGAAAAATTCCATCTCAAATAAAAGTTTCCCATTTCTGATGAAAATCCAGAGCTAAGAACTGAGTTTCCTACTCCGGAAAGCAGTGGATAAATAAATGGAGGGCACAATAGTCTCTAATACTCCCTCCTAAGCATGGACTTATACAATAAAAAATACGTTTAAAAGGTAATTTTAATACTCTTAATGTTGTTTTATAAATTATGACTGAAAAATATTAAAGCATATCATCACCACAGAAATCAAGAGTAGAACAACAATTATTAGGAGCTGAAAATGATACACAGGGAAAATGGGGAAAGTGTATTATTCAATGGGCTCAAGATGTAGTTACAAGGAGCCAGACATTTCTGACATGCTTTAGAGAGCAGAGTGACTATGGATAGCAATGAAGTACTTAAAACTTTTAAGACCCAAAAGGAGAGGATATGTTGAATATTTTTCCTACAAAAGAAAAATGGAAATTTGAGTAGATGGATATACTTAGTGTAAATTGAATAGCAGAGTGGTCTCACACAAGTGTATAAATAATCAGGGCCTATGTAACATCTTAACAAGAAACTAAACATGTAAACCGTATTGTCACCTAATTCAATGTGATGCAAGTTATATAATCCACATAGTAGCAAACTCATACAACTGACATTGCTGAAGCTTTCACTGAAATGCTAACAAATTTTATTTAGTTAAGATAATGCAGTGAAATAATTACTGATTTCTGCACTTTTAGCTAAGGGAATGTAACTCAGCATAATTCTTAAAAAGTTGTGCTATATAAATCCAATTGTTTGTAAAGTAGTATGCAGTTAGGTAAAATTAGAAAACATAAGTCTAGACTTCCTATGATGTATGTACTCATATAAATAAAAATCAAGGTATTTTTAAAAGAAAACCATTTCTTTACATATCTAAGAAATAATGGATATGATGCATATAAAATATACTCAATCTTTCTCTGTTTGTTATATTGGTTGAAGTTCTTTTCCACTTAAAAAATAAAATATTCCTCCTGCTCTTGGCCATTTTCAGTGAAGACAAGCAAGTCTCTGGTTGTTCCATTCCAAATCCTTGTAGTCAAATCTATTTCGCGACACATGATATCTGGGCACCATGATGGCTTTAAAATGTTAATAACACATTGAAATCTTTACTTAAATTTAATTTCATCCCATAATATTCATGCTCATAGTTTTGCTTTTCCTACTCTCTCTCTCTCTCTCTCTCTCTCTCTCTCTCTCTCTCTCTCTCTCTCTCTCTCTCTCTCTCTTTCTCTATCTGTGTGTGTGTGTGTGTGTGTGTGTGTGTGTGTGTGTGTGTGTGTGTAGTGTATTAATGTGTATATGTGCTGCATACATGTATGAGCACAGAGTGTTCAGGGGTAAGTGTTGTTTGACTCTCTCAATGCTTTTGCCACAGTTTTATGAAATAGTGTATCTCACTGGACTTGAAGCTCACTGATTGACTAGGCTGCAATGATGTAAGCTCTGGCAATCTACCTATATTTGAGCCATAAAACACTCTACTTAGAGATGTATACCTCTTCTCTCAGCTTATATGTGGATGCAGGGATCTGAACCTCAGGTTCTCATGTTTACAGTGTGAGGGCATTCTCAATCAAGCCACCCCCTTGGTTTCCCCATCCATTTTATCCTCCTAATTCTCTTTTCCTTCTGTTTTCTACCATATAATTATTCATTTAATCTTATCTTTTTTCTTCATTCCCATTACTTGTCTGCTTTTCTCATTTGTTTAGGTTGTTCCCACTTTTCCAATGCAAGTTCCCCCTCCCTGCCTTTCTCTCACCCGATCCCACATCCCCCCTATTCCTTTGATGGGATAAGTCCTCCTTGATAATACTCATGTCCAAACTGAATCCTCTTATTGTGAGTCAAGGTTAGTATTTGGAGTTGGTTAGAACCTGACCAGCTGAATACAGTGGAGTTTTGGACTGTGGCTGTTACAGCAGATTATGTAATGTTGTGACATTCTTAATTCAACAAGAACCTTGTATCTATGACAATATTTTAATCCACCTTTATGCTTTATTTTCACAGAAATGAATAATTTTAATTCCATCACTAATTATAAGATGAATTGTCAAATACATTAAGTATATTACCAAGACATTGAATTTTTGAGTATTTTCTTTAATACCACCAAATAGGTGAAAATATTGAACACTTTATAAAAAATAAGTAATCTACTTCAAACACCCAATAAGCAAGGCTGTGACTTGCATAAGAAATGAAGTTAGGGGATACATTATCTACATTATCTCAGAAGATAAGCCATGGCAAACAAAACCAATCTTTGCATTTTTCTCACTTAACTCAAGAGATTATATTGTTGGTATCAAGTCTATAATTCACTACAACTGGTTGGCAATTTTCTGCATGGTTCATATACCTAAAGTTGGTTAATTTTATTCAAAAATATATTCAATTGATTAAAATGTATGATTAGTAAATAATATATAAATATATTATCTGTGAATTCATACTTTAAACACAGTCTTAAAACCAACTAGAATCTGGCGAAGGACTTCAGTGCTATACATATTTTTAAAATCTTAGCTTCTTTGCTACATAATTATCAAACCCATGGTGCAAGTCAGATAATACTTTGTTCAAGCATTATAGTTATAACCATGTTTCTTAATAAATAAACATTGAATAGCTATTTTCTATTGCTTGAGAAAATATCTAAAATATTGGTGTCAAATTACATGTGGCACTGTTTTAAATTATAATCAAGAAGGGAAACTACGAAATATATCATGTAAAAAGTGATAAGACAATATAAAGAACCCATCAATATTAACATTTGCTAGTCTGCAGTTCACATTAGATTATTTTTTCAGGTTTCTCTGTATTGATAGCTTCTTTTCATTTCATCTACATTAATTAACCAATAATTTTTCCTTTTTCCACTAAGCAGTTCAGTAGCCAGCCTGGCCTTCTGGGAAGTTCAAGTCAATCTGACAAACTTATTGGTATGGTATCTCAAACAAAATGGAAATAGAATGTCAAATGACAATCTGATACATGTGAGGTGTTAGGTGAAAATCATTAAAATCCTCAGCTTACAATACCCACAAAGAAAATCTAATTAAGAATGTTTTACAAATCTGAATACAGGAAAAAAGCAGAATGTACTTAAAGGCCTTATAAAATTCTCCATACAATTCTTAATGCAGCTATTTATTTCTTGTATTCTTTTTTTCCCCTTGGTCACCTCTATAGTTGCATGCCTCAGATCATGTTTCCTGAAAATTAATTGAATATTTTAATTTTAAAAAATATGATTACATCAGTCTCCCATCCCTTTTGTCTCTCAAAACCGTCAATTCTTTTAATTGTTCTAGAATGGTCCCTGCCATCCTGCCATCCCTTACAGTTGTACATAGTAATCACATCTTTATCTGACTCTTTCCTGGCTCATTGATCATTGGCCGGTGTTTGTTAGCCTGTTCAGTCCTAGGTTTTTATGGTTTCTGTTTCTCTGTTATACAATATTATTCATTAAAAGTGGCTTCAGAGTGTAGCAGGAGGGTCAGTGACTCTAAAATGTGGGTCAGCATTTGGAGTGCCACTTTTCAACTATTCTTTCATATCTCTTCCAGTGTATCAAAAAGACTTCTAAGGCAGTCTGAAACACAACCAGTAATTTCTCACTCAAACCTTCCATCTTCCCATATTCGCTACATTAGGAAGCAATGCAATTATTCATTTGCATAAAAGCTCTATTCTTTAGATATGGTTTTGCTTCACATTCTTACATAGAGCAATTCAATATATGACAAGAAGAGATGAAACAATTCCTGTGACTCATAGTTACAGCTACAGTTGAGTCAACTAAAGTTAAGAGAAGTAAAAATGTTGGGAAAAATCAAGAAGACTCAAACCATATATGTCACAAAGTATTTCAACTGACCTTATTACTTCATTCAACTTAATTCAAAATTTGTTTCACAATAATGATCACTATGATTATTATTGTTTTTGCCTTAAGTTGAACTATTTAAAGCATTACCTTCTTATATTAAGAACAATGCTGTTCTCATCATTTGATATTTGCTAATCATTATCATAGACTTTGGGCTCACTGAACTATAGGTAGAATTTTCATATTTTAAGGGTGTAGAGTTCAGCTTTTCACATGGACAACCATTAGAAAGCAATTTGGTTTTCTATGTGCTTACAATCAAGGCTTGCTGGGTTTACTGTCAAGCACACTGGATTATCCTAATGTGCTGTTTGCTATGTTCAGACAGGAAAGATTTCATTCCACAGTATCGTTGGTATCAGTACAAAACAATCTCTAAGTGTAGAGACCTGTCCTAGCAGTTTCTCCTTCCCAGTCATGCAAGATTTTTGCCTGAGAAGCTAGGTGGATACTTCTACCTCTAGGAGTAAAGTTTGACAAAGTTTCTCCAGTTTGTCATCCACATAATTGTGGGTACCAAATACAGTAGCTCAGCTGGAGATCACTGTCTATCATCAACTGTGTTCTAGGCATGGTATGTGTTAGTATGCATCAACAATGCTTAGGATGTTTGAGGCTTATGTCAAGGATTGATGGCAATGCACTGAAGAGAGGTTTCAAATTTTATTGTCCAATTTGTATTCATGAGGGCCATATTACTACTTTAGCGGGAAAAACGGAAGAGTTGGAGGAGCATTGACTAGAGAACAGTTACAAAAACTAGCAACTGACTTGAGTGAAAATTCTACCTGCATGACATAGATGTTCAAATCTGGGCAAGTGACTTAATCTTTTCAGGCATCTTGTCATCTCTTATTAAAAGTGGACACAGAACTTGCATTTACCCTAAAGAATTTTTGTAAAACTTCAATGAAATAAAAGTTTAATCAGCTGTTGGGAGGAAGTACTTATAATTGTCCTGAGCCTGATTCCAGATAAACATGTTGCTATAGTTTTGATAGATACTTCTTTTGCTGGTACTAAGCTTACTTGGCAATTAAGTGTCTATACTGATTTAGCAACAGTGAATTATTCTTTCAGAGGATAAGTCTACCATCTAGGTCAAGATTTACTGTAGGTTGGCCTGCTCTTGTTCATTTTAAACACCAATATTTATTTAAAGCAATTCAGACACTCCTTAACATAGTGTTAATATTAGTAGAAGACATATTACGTTGAGTGTGCAAGGGATCTCATGCCTGTTTCTGTTTAATCTGATTTATTTTTATTTCCACATATATTAACTTGCATTTATAATAAGATTTAAAATATGTGTTGGGAGTTCTTTCATTTTCTTTTCATCATTCTTTAATTTATTTTACATACCAACTATAGTGTCTCCTCCCTCCTCTCCTCCTGCTTCTTGCCCCACTTCTCCCCCACTACACCTACCCACTCCTCCTTGTTCTCCATTTACTCCCACTGGAATAAACAAAGCATGGCACAACAATCTGAGACAGAGCCAAGTGCTGCCCCACATCCAGGTTGAACAAAGCATCCCACCATAGGGAATAGGTTCCAAAGAGCAGCTCATGCATCAGGAATAGGGCCTGGTGTGTGTTTGGAGTTCTTTAGCAGCAGCTTTAGTACCTTCCAGATATTTCGTCCAAGAAAAGGCACCATTCAAAAGCCTTTCAGAACATGAAGTGGAGAGATTTTGAAAATTTTCAATTTCAAAACATTTCAAATTCAGTCAATGCAAATTAATATGTCCTTTGCTAACTAGATTATTGAATTACATAATACAAATTCAATCTACATTGAAACAATGAATATATTTATTTCAAAGCCCTTATTCACTTTTAAGAATCAACAACATGGTAAAGGCCTGAATAATATACACCCTTTCATGTTTATTCATATTTCCTCACAATATATGCCAATTTAAAGCACTGATTTTTTTTCCTAAAGGATAGTTCTTTCTCACTGTGAAAAAAGTCTTAAGGCTAGGACATTTCTAGTAATCAAATTTTTTTCTTTCATGTCTTCAGTAAGCTTCTGTTAATGAATAACTTCTGAATAGCTCCAGACATGGCTATTCTCATACATATTTTATCTATACATTTTAAGGAAGCCACACAACTAAAAAGCATCATAGAACCTTTAAAGTTATTCAAATACATAGATGAAATTACTAATTTTTAAAATGAAGGGATAAAAGTAAGAAGCTTAAGCAGCTTATATTACAAATAATTTTTCAGAGCTTTATATTGAAAGGTTTACCCTGGATATTAACTTCTAAGACAGAAACCTGCATTCAGTTATCATAGTTAAAGAATAACTGTAAATGTGTTTCCTCTCATGCTTAAAAATCACAAAAACAAAACTTAAAAACTTCTTCTTCTGATAATATTAATTTTCCTTAAGAAAGAGGCTATACTAAAACCTAATTATTTGTCCAGTCATTTTCAAATGGAAATGTTAATTAAAAAACAAAAACTTATTTCAGTGGATTCTCAGGTTTAGTTCTGTGCAAATGAAGATCTTCATTAAGGAAGGGTTCCACTGTGATCTCTTGCTTCTGTCTAGCTCATAAACTAAGAATAATCTTCCTAGTTTATTCCATGCAATTTTTGAAACAGGTACAGATTTTTGTGCATTAGATTTACATTGCTATAAAACTTGGAGCATAAATTAAGCAAATAATAACAATCTCTTACTACATGGGTTTCTAAAAATAGCAAGCACAATCTTATATTTCTGTTTTATACAGTTGTTTTCCTTCAGTATATCCACATTAAGGTGAATATCACAAATTTAATTTCTAAAGTAAAACCAAGCCATTATTTAAGACAGCAATTTCTGTTCAATATATTCTGGAAATTAATTGTAGGGATTGTTGTAAATAGGAGAAAACTAAGTGAATAAGTCCTTACTGTGTTAGATTAAACAAGTGATAATAAGTGCTATAAAATATGTTTTTTCATAATTTGAACTATCTACACTACCTTACACATTTTCAGACAAGTTTGCCTTTGTTGCTCTTATGGAAAATTTACATGTGTATTTTCCAAATTGTTTATTACAAATATATACCATCATTTGTACATGCTTTGAACATTGTAGTGCTTAAATAATTACAATTTATTATTGCTTAACTAGTGTTAGTTCACGTACATTGATTGTCTAATACACATTTGTAAAAAATACTTTTATGTAATTGAGTACTATGTGAAAAATCACACAAGATGAAAACAATGGATTTAATATGCATAAAACAGTCTCTGGATTTACACAGTCTTAGAAAATGTAAACTATTTTATTTTCCCCTTTGGAGTTCTAAATAATCACAGAATCTCCTTTAAATTCAAGTGTTCACATTTGCTTTCAAAACTCCTGGAGTAGCTCTTTTTGATGAAGATTTAGGACCATAGTCTGCCACTTTAGTTCTATAGTCAAGTGAGGAAAGTGTCTGTGACTCAGCACATTTCTATTTCTTCCTGTAGACACTGATGTCAAGTAGAAGGAAGATGTATGGATAAGAGCTTAGCAGTCTCATCATCAAATGAGGCAAAGCAGCACACCCTGCTGATGCCACCAGCACAACCCACAAAGGGAAAGACTATATGTAACATTGTACTTTGCCTTATTTGGCTAGTACAAGTTCCTTCCACAAGAATGATTCCATCTATATGCCAGGAAGCTGTGTCACACTACTTTAATCCCAGCACTCAGAAGGCAGAGGCAAATGGATCTCTGTGAGTTAGAGGCCAGCCTGGTCTACAAAGCAAGTTCCAGGACAGCAGGACTGTTACATAGAAAAACCCTGTCTTGTGGAGTGGGGTGAGGAGGACAGAAAAAGAAAAAAAAAAGGAAAGCTCCAAATACACATTAATACAAGGATGGAAGAACTCAATAACTCTACTCTAACTGTAGAAATATTTACTAATAGATTCAAGAGGGCAGGGATAAATATTGCCTCCCATTATGTATCTGCTGGTGACTACAAAAGCTGGGATGGATAACTCAAATCAGGGATGGGAGTGTGTTGGAATGAATGGGAAAAATAAGGGATCTTAGGGACAAGAGATTAATTATAATACATGATAAAATGTAGAAACGTGTCAAATAAAATCAATAAATAAAAAGCATTACAACCAAACAGAAATAATTCATGCATTATTGTTATAATAGAAATTAACTGAAACAGCATCCATAAATATACCATACACACAAAATAATAGTGTTGCTTTTCCAGCCTACAGAAAGTGTTAATGTATGATCATTATACTTTATGGCAGGATGTGGCATATGGTATGAGTACTGTGAAAGAGTTTGCAATCTAAAAATTTATACTTATTATGAACTAGTACCATTCAACTCAAAAAGAAATGATTCAGGCTTAGAAGGTAGTTAAGTAAAAGAAGACAATTTTTGGCAACTGAAAACGTGACAAGATCAGGCACATTCAGAGTAGTATTGCCACAGACAGAAGTTGGGAATAAAATACTTGCAAACTGAATCCAAGCACATGTCAATAATATGATCAAGTAGGCTTTATCACAGAGATACAGAGATGCTTCAACATAGGTAAATCAATAAATATTATCTACCATATAAACAAATTGAAAGACAAAAACCACCTGATCATTTCATTAGATACATACTGAGTTAGATGTAGGGCTTTGGCAAAATCCAGCACACCTTTATGATAAAAGTTATGGAGAGAATATGGATATAAGGGACTGATCTCAACATAATACAGGAAATATAGAGCAAACTCATATCCAACACCAACCTAAATGGAGAGAATCTTAAAGCATTTCCACTAAAACCAGGAATAAGACAAGGTTTTCCACTCTCCTTATCTATTCAATATAGAACTCGAAATATTAGCTAGAGCAATAAGACCACTGAAGGATATCAAGGGGCTACAAATAGGAAGGGAAGGAGTCAAAATACCTGTATTTGCATATGATATAATAGAATATATGTGACCTCCTAAAAATTCACCAATAAACTCCTGCATTGATAAACACTTTCAGCAGCATAGCAGGATACAAAATTACATGAGAAAGTCAATGACAACTTATATACAAATGTCTTAAGAACAGAGAAATCAGCAATTTTGGTAAGCATCAAAGAATATAACTTTAATCAACCAAGTGAAATATTTGTATGATAAAAACTTTAAGACACAAAGAAACTGAAGAATATAATAAGATGGAATGATCTCCCATGCTCATGGATCAATATGATTAGTAAAAATGGCCATATGAATCAAAGTAATTCAAATATTCAATGGAATCCACAACAAAATTCCAGTACAATTCTCTACAGAACTTGAATAAACAAATTTAACCTTCATATGGAAATCAGAAAAACTAGGATAGCTCTAAAAATCCTGAATGAAAAAAGAAACCGTTGGAAGTATAACTCTCACTGATCTTAAACTGTATTACAGAGCTAAAATAATAAAAATAATATGCAATTGGTACATAGGCACATTGATCAACATGATAGAATTGAAGATCCAGAAATGAGAACACACAGTTCTGCACATCTGAGTTTTGAAGAAGAAGCAAGAAATACATACTGGAAAAACAGCATATTTTTAAACTTTTTTATTAGAAAGAAAATAATTTTACTTGTCAATCCCCGGTCCCTCCCCTCCCCTCCATCCCCTGCCTCGCCAATTAATGCCCTACCCATCCCATACTCTTTCAGCTCCCCAGGTGAGGTGAGGCCTTCCATAGGGGTTCTTCAAAGTCTGTCATATTCTTTGGGATTGGGCCTAGGCCAACCCCCTTGTGTCTAGGCTCAAGTTCATCAAAGACCTGAACAAATGGTCAGATACACTGGACCTGATAGAAGAGAATAGGGGAATATCTTTGAACTCATTGACACATGAAAAGACTTTCTGAACAGAATACCATTTGCACAGTGGAATCTCATGAAACTTGGAAGCTTCTGCATTGCAAAGGACACTGCCTACACAATGGGAAGAGCTTTTTACCAAGTTCATTTTCGATAAAGTGCTATCTTGCAGAATCTATAAATTAAAAAAATAAAAACCTGGACATAATAAGACAAATAACCCAATTAAAGAAGGGTTACAGAGATGTAACTCAGGAGGGTAAATGACACCTACAGGGCTGCCTGGATCCTCATGGTCTGAGCTGTCTGAAGGCATCCATAGGCCCATCTGATGCCATGCAGCACAAATAGAAGAAAGACACCCAGGAGGCAGTCTGGGTCCTCACTGACCAGGCTAACTGAAAGCATCCATGGGCCCAAGGCACCTTGCAGTGATGAACAAGTATATGATGAATAAATGAGAGAGAAAGAGAAGTGGAATTGTTCTATAGTAAAAGGCAGATCTGAAAAAGCAAGTGTGGTGAGAAATGGGCTGATGTTGGAGAACTGCTTGATACCAGGGCTCAGAGTGACACCCATAGTGCTGCTTAAGGCCATGTCTGGGTCCATGGCCCTGCTGCAGTTAGAGTCAGAGTTTATGTCTTTGTCCCCTGTTATCTGCAGAGGCTATGCATATAACCGGGGTCTGGGCCATCATCTAAGGGTCATGCTGCAGCTAGGGTCACATAGCTCTAAGTGGCCTGCACTGGCACTCCAGGCCAGGGATGCTGTTCAGTACTATGTCTGGGTCAGTGGCCCTACCACAGTCAAGGTCTGTGTTCATGCCCATGGCTCCTGTTACCACAGATGCTTAGGTAGATGCCCAGGATCTGTCTGGGCAGTCATCTGAGACCATGTTGGTATCTGAAGATCTTGCTGCTGTTGGGGCTGTACTTTTATGGATGGCATGTGCTTCAACAGGGGCCATGGTAACATCCAGTCCAAAGTTGCTGCTGAAGGCCACCTCTGGGTCTATATTCCTGTGATCTGTGATGTTGTCCATGGCCCATGTTGCCACAGTGGGTGGTAGAAATCACCACCATACTAAAATCTGAAGTGTGCTGAGCCATTGGCTCTGGGATGGATAGCCCTGCCCCTTGCTGGAAATTGCATTAGGAAGGTTGATACTGCTCCCCATAGGAGAGCTGGTCCCCATACTCAGGAGAGATATCCTCACTCCTCACCCTGTGCATGGGAGAGCTGGCCTCAAGGGCATGAGCCTAGAAGAGCTAGCTCTGAATCTTACCTGAGGCATGAGGTCCCAGTGGCCCAGCCTGGTGTGTTCAGCTACCACCCTGAGCCACATCCTGGACCTTGCATTGGCAAATTAGAAAAAAAAAAAAAAAAGAAAGGATAAGAAAGTCATCCTGAGTCAGGTAACCCAGACTCAGAAAGACAAATATATTTAGACACTTATAAGTGGGTATTACCTGTTAAGTCATTGATAAGCAATAATCCTTACAACCACACATTAGGTAGAGAGGAAGGGACTTGAAGGAAGGGATGTATCTCTCTAGGAATGGATCACCAGGCTGGGGGTGGGGAGGCACTGGAATCAGTCAGGAGAGGGAAGGAAGAGGGCTTCCAGAAAAGGAGGGAAAACTAAAACTATGAGCCATTTGAGAGGTTGTATGGAAACCTAATTCAGTATGTATGTTACTTGTATGTTACATTTTGTATTGTGTGTTCTATGTGGTTGTGCTTTTTGTTTTGTTTTTTTTTTTCCGAGACAGGGTTTCTCTGTGTAGCTTTAGAGCCTATTCCTGACACTCCCTCTGTAGACCAGGCTGGCCTCAAACTCACAGAGATCCAACTGCCTCTGCCTCCCAAGTGCCGGGATTAAAGGCCTTGCCAACACTGCCTGTGGATGAAAATGAGTAAATGCACTTTCTTCTTCTGTCTTTCTCTATGTCTGCTTTTTCTGTCTTTCTTTGTTTCCTTTATTGCTCAATCTTGTTTATACATCATGATCAATGTAAAAATTCTTCAGAAAGATGGAAAGCTATTTTAGTGTCAGAATTAGTTCTCTCTGTTCTTCCTGTTACCTTTCATAGGCCATTCAACCGGCAGAGTGCCTATGATACAGAAACTTCTCGAGGTGTCACATGCCAAAAATTTTTTTATTTAAATTCTTTAAATAATACTAATATTTACATATCCATCCCCCAATCCCTTGCCCTCCCATCTTCCCATGTCCCCCCATCTTGATTTCCAATGTAGATATCACTTAATGAACAAGAATATGAAGAAATACATTTTTCCCTAAAATAAGCAGTGCTGCATACATACAGAAAGGAGAAAAAAGTTTCAATTTTAATAATGTATTTTGAATGTTTGTATGGTTCAGATAAAAATAAACTGAATAACATTCATATATTTTCATTTTTAGTAACCAGACAGGAAAACAGTGAATCAGATTAAATTAAAATATTTAGGGAATGGTTTCTGTCCAGAGAATCCCAAGCTTGTAGTAAGAGGGACATGGAGAAAGAATGAGATGAAGACATTTATCTAGTATATCAAATTTCAGATTCCAGAAATTTTCACAGATGGCTTCAATTTAGAAAATACCTTTTTAAAAATTACATTTCAGACACAGAATAAGGAACATGCTTTAAAATATATGAATATGCATGTAATTACAGAAAGATAAGTAGAACCAATCAAAATATAACTTGAAGTATCCTTCCTGGAGACTCTGTGCTGTGGTGGTGATAGGATCAGGTTGAATTTTCCCTTGTAAAGCAAATCACCAAATTTGTGAGAAATTTATGGGGAAGAAACTTCCGTGTTTTTGAACTATTTCCATGGAATATTTTGGTGTCTTTTAACTTTTGACTTAACAGAAAACTATAAATTATTCATATCATAGAGAGCAGTATAATTGCCCTCATAATATTCTGTAGGCAGAATGTCATTTCAGGTACAGGGTAGGGAGTTTTTGTTACGGGAACTAACTGGATGCTTTGCTCCCAAGTCCAAGCCTTCAGCTACAGCAGCGCATGCTGTGTTCTAGCTAGATTTACATAAGCTGAAGAAGGCATCAATTGCTACAAGAAGACTAATAGGAAAAGACTGATATGAAAGATAAATGAATAATTATAGCTACCCACAAGGATAGATCTATAAATGTATTCTATATGCTTATATACATGTAATATAAGTACACATATATACATGTCTCCAGTATATGTATATAAGTGAATGTGTGTGAAATAGTGTGACAAAGAATTAAAAAAGATTTTTTATTTCTAAAATGTCTTTCTGTGTATGTGCCCATGTGCACACAAAATGTGTCCTCTGTGTAGGGGCACTCATGCTTTTGCAATTTCATATGACACCAAGAGACCATTGCTATTTTATTCTGCTCCATCACATACCACTTTGCCCATTTTTTAACATTTTACTTCTTGATACAGGATCTGTCAGTGAACATGGATCTCATAGTTTAACTTAGATGGCTCACCAACAAGCCCTAGGGACAACCACCCACTCCAACACTGCTTCTTTTCCCAAGTACAAGATTTACAAATGAACACTTCTGTTCCCAAATTTTACTTGGTTAATGGGGATCTAACTCAGCACTTATGCCTGCACTTCATGTACTTTGAATGTTGTGTCATCTCTCTGCCTTCCTTGAAATGCTTATTCATAGTCAATAGCTTATTTTGGCAAGACTTTAGTGGAGATGAGGTATGCAATCCTCCTGGTCCATTCTGCCTATCCTTCTGTTATTCTTTGCTTTTATTCCTTTGCCCACTGTGTATATTTGATAATTTGCAACAACTGAGGTTTATTTAACCTCCACAGATCATCATATAATGTATTCAACTTGATTCATATGAGTATGGGTTTTATGTATAAAAATAGGAAAGCTTCATACTACAAGAAACAAACAAAAATAGCTCATCTGATTTATCTGTTCACATGTGAAATTTTGCAAGTAGGCCTGCTTCTGTACTCCAGTTACATTTTCTGAAATTTTTTGCTCTAAACACTCTCCATGTGTTCATACATGGTGGACATGCTAGCTCTAGAGACAAACCCTTCTTCTTTGCTGCCTCCTACTAGAGAACAATAGAAAAGAAACATACACAAAACACTCCCTGTCATTTATCTGTCAAATTCACTGGCTAGATCTGGAACCAGTGACAGCTGACAACAAATTGTTGTCAGTACCAATCAGAATTTTTCTTCTATAGGGCAATACAAATACATTTACTCTGAGTCAGTTTCCTAAATGTTCATGAGTTCATGTTTTTCAATGTAGCTAGTTTTCTGTACAGGTAGTCAGCTTAAAGTGTCTACAAATGATGTCATTTAAGGTAGTCAATACTAGTCTAAAAGTAGTTCAATACCATAGTCCAGTAGGTCAAATAACCAATGCACACTTTTTTTCTCAATTTTCACCTGGTCATGTTGCATTCCAGAAGACAGAGGCTTACTGAACAGCATTCAATATAGAGCAGGAGACACCGAGAAATTATAGCAAGTATATCAAAACAATAAAATTATTCAAGTTATTTCTACAAGAGTAATAGAGTTTCCCTTTTTCAGCTTTTCCAATATATTCCTTCTTTACTCTAACAATGCACAAACAATAATCCTGCATAAGTAGCCATGAGATGCAGAATAAAAAAAGGAAGCTTATAGGCATTATGGGGAAGAGATGAGAATAGAGTTAAATTGACCAAAATCTGTGGCTCAAGCTGTTTCCTATCTTGAGAAGATGGAGAGAAACACATAATTAGTGAACGTTTGTTAATTATGCAGCTTGGAGAGAAAAGTGTATCATGACGAAGGAGATGCGTACATCAGAAGCAATCCATGAGATGATTCACAGAAATCCAAATTGCACCTAACAAAAGAAAGAGTTCAGCCTCTTTCAGATAATAAAATCCTTTACTGTCTGCTGGCAGAGGAAAAAATATTGAGTGAAAACTATTCATTTTGTAAAATAAGCTTTACTTTTATCTAAGTTGTATCAAAGTGCTTTTCTGTATCCCTTAGGATACCTGTTCATCCAAGAGAATATATAAAATACTCTCTGATGTACATGTTAAAAGATGTTCTCTAACCCAAATATCCATTAATTTCGAAAGGAATACCAAGGTATACCTTAGGCCTCAAAGAGAATGTAAGTTACCAGGACTTTTGCCTGTTCTCTAACTAAAAGAAAATGATTGTTTGTAATACTGACATAGATGAAAATTATCAGGCTTGTCCGTAAGGAAGCGAATTGAATTGTGTAGTAAAATATTTGACACCATTGCTGTCACCAGCATTCCTGTTTGTAGTTGAGTTCATATAATATTTTCAGAACAGATCTTTCTCAGACAACAACCCCGTAGAAATGATCACAATTATCACATAGTCCCAAACATCACATACCTTTTGTGCTTCCACGTGTCTCTTTCTCTGCTCTAGACAGTGCACAATTTATATTCATCTTGTTTCCACAGTGCAGATATTGTGATACCAGAAAGTAAGAAGCAAGAAGACAAAAAGCTGACTTTATTTACAGTGATTCTTTGGGTTCTATAGCTATAATATCATACAATAAAAATATAGAAATAATGTGACTTTTTCTTCAGTGTTTTTAAAGACTAAAATGAATTATATTTTAGAGGGAAAATGTTTGGACAATATGGGAGATAATAATTCTTTACACTTGTGACTCACTCTTAGTCACCAAGAATTTTCATGGATAAGTAGCTACTCAGAAAATTGCATAATGGTGTCACATGAACAATAATATGCCTCACATTGAATCTGAAAACTACTAACTCCATTTTTATATTATCAATCCTCTTGCTTGAGATATTCAGCAATATCCCAAACGTCAAAAGATGTTATAGTTTGAGAAATCTTTGACCTTAACCAATCTATTTAACTTCCATGAAGCATAATATGTAACCAACTTGGCTATGGCTATGTAAGTTCCCTGTCCTGAAGTCACTTTGCTCTTTTTAGCAATTACATGGGGTCTCAACAATCTCAGTGCATAGTGGCAATGACTCTGTCTGACCAAGGTCTCCTTGCTTGTTCTTATCAGGGTGAATATCCACCAATTACTGCATAGGGCTTGTCAGCCTTGCAAGGTGAAATAGAATATTTACACGTTGAAGGTAAAATGAAATGAAACTGCCATTTTGAGATTAATGCTTAATTAAAAGTCAACAAAGCATAACATTATGACTTCTAGGTGTTGCTCAGTAAATATAATGTAAGATGCCATAATATATTAACATTTGATAGTTCATTGACATGCCTCTAAATTGAAGTCAATCAATTTAGTTGATTGTGCTGTGCTATTGAATGCCCTTATTTTTAGGCCTCTCAGATCTTAATTATACCCAAATGCCTATGTTTGGATATAATTCTCTTTTCTTCCATATTTATATTAGGTTTATATTATTTCACATCTGTTTGAGTTAAATTATTAACACCTAAATTTTAATTTTCTATCTTAGAAATCCTAGAAGTTAGAAAATACGATTTTTCTGTGGAGGCTATTACACAGAATAAAGTGATGCTCTAATTTAGTGCCTATTTATATGTTTTTCCCAATTAGTATGGTAAAATATATACTTTCTTTCTGGGAGAGTAACTGCATCATCTTATCTAAGACAAATGACATTTTCAATGAACATTTAATTAAATTACTAAATATTGCCAGAAGATATCATCCAACAAGAAAAGGGATGGTAAATATCTTGCCAATAATGCATTTTTCCAAGTGAAAAGCTAAAAGAGTAGACAAAACTTTCTTTTCAAAAGAACCTTGTTTATAATAGAGCTTAATTATTGAGTGTTCACCAATTAAGGCAGTATACCTAGGTTGCTTTCAATGATTATGATTTTTTTTAGCTAATTGTCAAGAAAATGTTTGCATATAATATTTCAGAATGTCTGCTTAAAAGTCACCCCAATTTCTCCTGCTTTCAATTTCTGTTCTCTCAAATATTTCTTTTAAGAATTCTAACATTCTGCTGATTGATGCTATTCACAGTGGATGTTCCACTTATATTGTGTACATAGCATTTTGTCAGTGACCAATTCCCACACCACTGCCATTTTCTGGCCTGAACTCATATCTGATTTAATTTGTTATCCTTGAAGTTTGGTGACAATTTTCTTGGGTAGCTAAGACAGCTTCACCCTCACAGTTCATATTCTGAGAAGAGTTATTGTGGAATGACCATTCTCAGTTTGCAGACTGAGGGTCATTTACGGCTGCATGACCTTGACAAATGTGTATAAGTCAAAGAATGTCTTGCCATAAACGATTTGGGTTGACAGGCCTATAACACATTGCACACACTGATTGGATTCCCAGCAAGGTTGCGCTGGCACACACATCTTGCTCACATAAGCAATACCACAAAAGTAAGAGTTAGGGAAAGAAATTCTTCCCGATATTGAGACAGCACAAAGTCATAATGAAATAAAGTAACTAAAACTTGAACTTATCATCATATTACTAGGAAATTTAAATAAAATTTCTCCAATATATATTGCAATATACAGTCACTGGAATTTCTCATAGTATAAATTAATATTTTCTGATTATTTCTCTTCTTTCTATTGCTTGGAAGTTTCATACTATTTTGTTTACATAACATTAATGGATATCATAGTCCAGGACTTTAGAAGTTGGGCAAAAAATAACACCAGATCTGCTCTTTTAACAATAAATAGGATACAGACATACTTGCTCAGACATCAGTGAACATTCTGAATATAGAAAAAATAGATAGTTTACATTCCTGCTGTCTGTGTTATGTGTAACATTCTCTTCACTCTTGCATCTCTGGTGAGGCTTTATTCATCTCAAATTTACATCTATCCATCTTTATATCTTGTGTATTTTATATTTTAGTGCCAGTGACTTCCGCTCAGAAAATACTTTACAATTCATCCAAAAAAATGGCATTCAAAGAAAACATTTTTGAAGCACATCCATAAACATATTATACATGTTATATATAATATCATTGAATAATATTGTCACATAAGTAGTAAGTGAGTCACAGGAATTGAAGGTAACACCTTTGTATGACTATGTGATGGAAATGAACAGCAAATTTCAATTGTACATTTTAAAGACAAAGACACAGGTGGTTTCCACTGAACTTCACAAACCTTCAACTGTGACCATGAACTTGAAATAAGTATACATTTTCCCCCCATTTTTGACTTCATGGAGACTCAGATTTTTTCTAGTGCAGACAGAATATTAAGAATGAAATCTTTGACTATGGCTTTAATTCAGTTGATTATTAGGCTGTTCATAGCTTCAAAACTGCTGGCCCATGCTGAGAATGTTCAAAATGAAGCTGTCATGGTCATTCTGAACCTTATAATTTAATATGGCCTCTGACAAGCATTCCCATTTCTTATTTCATGAGAGCTAAGTCAAGCTGACTTTCTTCTTTTACTTGTACATGTGTCAGCATCTGTATTACTCTATCCAAGACATAGTGTTGCTTTCACATGATTTCTTTCTTTACCATTTTAAATTAAATTAGAAATTTAAAATTTAAATTAGAAACAAGCTTGTTTCCCATGTCAATCCCACTTCCCTCTTCCTCCCTTCCTCCCCTGCTCCCCACTAACCCCCTATCCCATTCCCTTTCTGCTCCCCAGGGAGGGTGAGGCCTGCCATGGGAATCTTCAAAGTCTGTCATATAATTTGGAGCAAGGCATAGACTCTCCCCTGTGTGTCTAAGCTGAGAGAGTATCCCTCTATGTGGAGTGGGCTCACAAAGTTCATTCAAGTACTAGGATAAATACTGTTCCACTACCAGAGGCCCTATAGATTAACCAGACCTCTGAACTGACATCCTTGTTCAGGGATTCTGGACCAGTCCTATGCTGGTTTCCCAGCTATCAGTCTTGAGTCTGTGAGCTCTTCCTTGTTCAGGTCAGCTGTTTCTGTGGGTTTCTCCAGCCTGGTCTTGACACCTTTGCTCATCATTCCTCCCTCTCTGAAACTGGAATGCAGAGTTCAGCTCAGTGTTTAGCTGAGAGTGATTTCTTTATCCATGCAAATATCTTACCAGAAATGACAAACTATCAAGGGAGATAATTCATAAAACAAAATGAGGCAATTGATTATTTAAATATTTTATTATTTTTGATTTTACAAATGGTAAAATATGAATGAGATCAAATTCTAACTTTTTCTAGAAATTCATGCATGTGTGCATTATTTATTTATTCAACATGCCCAGTGCTATGTAGATGGTGATATAGATTAATAGTTACATTGAGGATTTTGTGACGTAAATATATTAAATAAGTTCGTGTATTTTTGATTCAGAATGACCATTTAAACCTTCGACCCCAAGAAAAAAATGTAAAAAAAAATAATGAACTTGTATGTGATGAGGTTCCAAGCAACATGGTTTCCTAAAAAGAATGCCAGGAAACTACCCTTATTTGTAATAGTTGAGAAGCAAGATTCCTGAAAAGGAAAATGAAATCTTTTAATAATGTGATTCATGTTCTGTGGGGGAAGAACACTGTATACACTTCCTGCGAGAGTTGTTAGCCTAGGTTTTCAATGTCATTATCACACAGATGTATATTAGTTACTTACATTTAAAGTTAATAATCCTGAAAACACTGTATTTCCTTTTATACAGAAAGAGAAGTCAGTTACAATAACTGAACTTGCAAGTAGCTACAGAGACGAAATAAAGTACTTTATGAGGGAGGTATTCCATACATTTTAGATATCATTTTTATTATTCTTTATATTATTAGTATAGATATGTGAACACTGAAGTTTTAAAATAAGAATATACTAGGATCAAGTATAAGCAATGCCATTACAGTTCTGATAAAATATAGATCAACACTCTTCTCATATGGATTTGCAATTACCCAAAAGCCCAGGCGCTATGAGGGTGGTGGACTTCATTAGATATATTACATAGGAAATACTGAGTAATTTTTAACTTCTGTTGAGTTTATTGGCTTTTTGGATTTTCTTAACTTTGCATTTGTCCCTTTATTTTATATGCACTTATTTTTCCCTTTTATTTCAGCATAAACAATGAGGAAACCAGCTGAAACAGGTTCCTACAGCCTCTGTGAACCAAAAAGTCTCTTTAGATGTTATGCTCATACCCTGTCTTTTCAAATTTCAAATTGATTGTTCCAATCTTGATACAATTTCACTTGTAGTGGATCTTGTCTATGTTTAGAGGATACTTGAAGAAGCAGAATGGCAATTCTGGTGACGTTACTGCAGTTAATTCTTTTTCTCCTAGGGACAAGCTTGTGCATAAATTGTCCATTCTCATGTGTTCAGCCCTGGACACTGGAACTTATAGGCAACTCTTAATTCACTCAGCAGTTTGTATATACATGTGCACATTATATATATGCACATACATGTCCTAATAGCAATGGGAGAAGAAAGATTAATTTGGGAGGGATGGTGAGCATAGATGAAATTAAGGAGTAAGAGGTGGTAGTGAAGTAAATGCACTGCTTATATATGATGTTCTCAAAAATTTTTAAAATAAATAAAATTAAAAATATACTTCTGCCATTTTAACAGCATTTAAAAATCATTTTTAAAATGTACTGTTGTGACAGCTTATTTTTCTAAATAGAACCTTCACATATTTACATTGTTGTCTATTCAAGTTCTGGAAAATTGGACTTGAATTTTGAGGGTAAGCCACCTGCCATGCAGGCTATTTTATTTTATGATCACATATGGTCTTCGTAGCTAGGAGCAAAGTCATACACTTTTTCTCTCTTGTGGAATTATCCTTTCAACACCTGTGTGGAACATGGGAATTTACCAATAACCAGGATACTTAAAAAAATAAGTGTCAGCCAAATGGTTGTTAATATTTTGGAGGTGATATATTTCTTCTTGTTTAAATTTTAATCCAACAACTTCAAATAATGGCTACAATAATATGTTTGAAAACTGGTGGGCACAAATTTGCTTCAGTCTGTGATCTTATATCCCAAGATATGGCTGGCCAGTTTTAGTTTTTAATGTTGAGTTATAAAACTCCAAAGAGCAGTATTTGTTATTGTTAGTATTTAGGCATTTTACTGGGCTGCTTGGGAGTTTGGACAGAATATGCCCTCAGCAGCTATCACTAAACACACCACCTGTGCCTATTCAATATGTTCCCTTTTAAATACCTGCCCACCCCCATCTCTCTCTCTCTCCTCTCTCTGCCTTTCTTTCCCCACTCCTGCAGCTCCTGTCCCTGGAGGCCAGTCTCCCAGCTCCCCTTTTTCCTTTGATGATCCTTTTCCCCTAATAAAATCCTCTCCACTTGAACTCTGTCACATGGCATCTTTCTCTTGACTGCCACTTTTAAAAATTATAATTAGGAAAATGAAGAACTAACTTCTATTGTGTTTGTCTGAAATGGCTATAATTTTGTCAAGAATAGATACAGTTAAGCAAGATTACATTTGACAAGATTAAATAGTGACAAAAAAAGACCGCTAAATGTGAAACAAGAAAAGGATAACAGAAAGCAAACCATTGAATATTTTAAAAATAGGCAAAGCAATTTAAAATACTAATTTTTAAATTTCATATGTGAGTCCCCTATTTAACTCCTCTTACTCCCTGAACTTTTCTTGGTCCTCCAAATCCTTTTCAAATTTATGTCCTCTAAAACTTTATTTATTATTGTTTTGTACAACGATACTCACATAAATATATATATAATTGTATCACTATATAATTACAACTCAGAGTCCATGTAGCATTGCTCATATCCCTCCATTCCTCCCCTGCCCATTTCTCCCCGTGGTGGACTGCATCTCCTCTATTTCTGCTTCAGAGAACAGGCCTTCAAGAGACAGTAGTCAAATAGGACAAAACAAGGCACAATAAGCCAAAATAACTGCCCTCATATAGAGGTCAGACAAAGCAATACAATAGGAGAAACAGTGTCCCAAGACCAGACAAAACCGTCAGAGACACACCTGTTCCCACTCTTAGGACTCTCACAAAGCCACTAAGCTAACAGTCATAGCTTATATGCTGAGGACCTAGTACAGATCCATGCAGGCCCCGACCTTGCAACTTCAGTCTCTGTGAGCCCATGTGAGCCTGCTTAATTTTTCTGCTGATCTCCTTCATTCGTTGTGATTTCTATAATCTCTCTCCCCACTATTCCTAGGGGTTTCCTGTTCTCTGAGGTTATGGATCCGATAGAGACATCCAATTCAGTCTCTCTCTGCATAATGTCTGGCTGTTGATCTCTGCACCTGCTCCCCATTGCTTCTGGGGAAGCTTCTTTGATGACAACTGGACAAGGCTCCAATCTATGAGCATATAGCAGAAAATCATTAGAACTCACTTCAATGTTTTTTTTTTAATTGCCAGTCATGTTTGGTTCTACCCTAGGCCTCTGGGATATGAAGTCTCAGTTTTCTGGATATCTAGGCAGTGTGGCATGGACCTCAAGTTAAATAATATTGATTGACCACTCCCAAGAGTTCTGTAGTAACATTGCCCAGGTAATCTTGCAGGCACCAAAGTTTATAAATTGAGGGGTTTGTAGGTGAGTTGATGTCAGGCTTCTCTTCCTGAAGCCTGCTGATATTCTTCTTTCAACAAAGAGACTAGAACGTAGGAGTGACCAACAAATTATATTCTCAACCTCTGAAAAGTGTAGTGTTGAATATTTCTAAGGAATCTTTTGTAAGATGTTTACAGTTTATAAGTTTTGTAACAGGTAGTACTACACATAAGTTGAAATTTGTATTGAAGTTCTAAGGCTTTTCTTCTAGAACGTGAGCTCAATGATTTTGTTCACATAATATCTCACCTAAAACAGCTAGGCTCTGTGCTGCCGCTTTTTCTAGGGAAGGAATAAGCTAGTTAAATACTTCAGAATTAACTTCTATGGCCATGGCTGGGATCTCCTTAAAAGTTATTCCTTCATTAAAAAGTTTTACTTGTTAGTAGGAAATGGCATGGGATATGCACAAACTTTAAGCATAACTCAGTATTTTCCATTTAACAGATTTTCTTCCACTGTAACTTTCCAACGATTAGAATTCATTGTTTTTAATGTTTTCTTGTTCTATTTACCCCAGTACCTGGCCATTTCTGACAAAAGTGACATTTGAATATTCACTGTTTTAATCAATAAATATTATTCCTTGTGTTTATTTTAGTTGCATTCTATATAAATTGCTATTGGTTTGTGAGTATGTAGATATGCCTAAATGCTAGCTAAATATACTTCAGTCTTCAGGGGACAATTCATGCTTCCTCCACATTCCTTAATACTTCTTGTCAGGAAGAATAGCATTGAAACATCATCAGAGCTGGTTTTTACCAGGCACTTATTCAAGCTTTACATAAATTTTAGCAAAACCACTTGTTAACAAATGATATATCTGAGCCCAGGGGAAACTCAAACCTAAAATCTAACCATGTACTATCCTAACATTCCACACGTTGCTTTGCCAACTATTTAAAAAAGTTGTAACAATGTTAACTTAAAGAATTTATTCTCACTGTTTTTAAGGACTGAAAGCATTTACCTGAAATAACCATGTGTTTATTATGAACTCAAATACATAATATTTGGCTGCACTTAATACTACTTCCCATAATTAATTCATCTTTGGAGCACAGGAATGCTGAATTCTTTAGCATAAAACAAATGATCATTGATGAGATCAGCTGATGTATATAATTAATGAATTTTTGTATATTCTACAATGATTAAGTATAGGTAAACTTGACAAGGAGTTTTTGCTTTATTTCAATTTAAAAATCATTTTTAAATCTTTATATACACTTAATAATTTCAATTTTATTGTGCTCTACAAGAACTACTGGAAAGAACAAAGCAGGTAATAAAGAACCAGGCTATATTTTTCTATATTTTTTCTCAGAATAAATATATCATTTAAAATCTTAGGAAAATGAATGTGTCTTAGCAAACTCATCCTACCTGAGTAGGTTTGTGCTTGTTCAACTCATATTCATCCGTTAATTAAAGTTGTAATAAAGTGGATACAGAGCTGCAATACACAAGATTTGAGTTGCAAACAAATAAAAATGTATGTCATTTTTCTAGCATTCTGCTTTGTAGTAAAGATGATATACATATTCTACAATTTAGCCAACAGTAGATGCCATATGTCAAAAAAGAATCAATTTCAAATCAGCACAGAATTAGAAGTTATTATATTCTATTAAACCAGAAAAAAAGCTGCCATACCAAATCATAGAGCATGATCTTTTCCTTTTCTTAATAATAGCATAGATGATGATTGGATGAATCAATTTTGGACTTTAGTGGACACAAAGTCTAACTTTTGAAAGACATATTTCTTTTTTTTTACTTATAGATTGTATTTTCTTTCATATCAATGCTCATATGTAAGAAATACCTCTTGCAACCAAATTTCAATCAGCAAATGAATCTAATATTTTAAAAAGCAAGACATATTTCTAACTACATATTTTTAATGAATTCACTTACCCTTTTGTTCTTTGTTTTGAAGAACAGTGATGTTCACCTGTAGGGTATTTTGCTACTAATCTCTGTGAGTTTTTTATTATTAATTTTCCACAATTTTGGACTGAGAATTCTCAATTTGGTCATCTTCAAAGTTTACCTCAGTGCAGCATGAACTAATCAAAATTGAAGAGTTTGTTCTCAAAGGCAAATATCTTTAAAAATACATGAATGCAATGGGGGCAAAAAAAAAGAGAGAAAAATCATTTGAATATCTTAAATTTTGAAAATCAAGGTGTATCAGGAACAAGCATAAGAATACATTTGTATATTTATGAAATAGCTCTGATATTTCTGATACTAACACTTCTGACTTAAGAAGCAGATACAATTTCACTGGGTCTTTGAGTGGGATAGAGAAAGACTCATTACAATGGAATAGAAAAAAATGATGCTATGACTCACCCATTTGTCAACACCAAGACTTTGTATAAATACCATAGACAATAATACCATGGCTCACCTATCTCTCTACAGTAGTCTCATTTTAAGTGTATTCTGAGTTAGAAATTTTCATATGATTGGCTCTCCTTCCCTTTTTAATAAGTTTAGAGGTGACACTGAAAGTTAACTAAATGCAGCACCAACCCTAGGATCAATATAGCCACTCCTAAGTAGCAGAAAATTATTTTAGCAGGAAACATAGCGGTCACAGTTTAAATGCATTTTTCTTTACTTTAAAAAATTCCCTCTATGGAGAAAAAATGAATCAAAATTAATATCAAATACTTTGGCACATAAAACAGTAGCCAGAAGAATAAGTAAAATTCATTTCTTAATTGGAAATAAATTTTTTTCATACAATATAGTCTGTTAGTATTCAGGCATCTGTACCGGCCTGCCTGTGGGGTTCTGACAGGATATTCCCTCAGCTGCTGCCACTAAGAGGACCACCTGTGCCTATTCATTATGTTCCCTTTTAAAAAGGCCCTGCCCACCTGCTCTCTCTCCCTCTCTGTTCCCAGTGCTCTCTGTGTCCTGTCTCTATCTCTATTTCTATCTCTGTCTCTCTGTCTCTGTCTCTTTCTCTGTCTCTGTCTCTCTCGCTCACTGGCTCTGTCTGCTGTTCTTTCATCAATCCTGCTACTCCTGACTCTAGGACACCAGTCGCCCTCCACCCTCCCCTTTCCCATTTTTATGATCCTCCCCCTCAAAAGAAGCTCAACTTGAATTCTGTTGAATGGTGTCTTTCTCTTGCAAGCTGCTTTTCTTAATTTACAGCATAGTCTGATTAGGAGTTTCTCATATATTTAATGTAAAATATTATAAATTTTTAGAACCAAATTAGATAACAATTTTCTCAGGATTTCTATTTACAAAGTATTTTCTTTTTATTTGCCTCTGGCTTTTTAAAACAATATATAAGTACACCAAATTATCTGTTATTTGCTCTATAGCCTGGGTTCACCCTTGAAATTATATTGCACCAAGGTCCCAAATTCTGTGCTCATAAGTGTGTACCATTATAGCTGATTTTGTTTTTGTTTTAAATTTCAATTTAATTTGGGTTGATGTTTGAGCTGTATGCCACTAAATGAAACAAAAAGCATTGGTCATTGTAATTAAGGGTGTTTATATAAAATACCCAATTATTCCCAACTAAGTACATTTGTAGGTAGAAACATATACCTAAGTTGAATGAGTTATTGACATTGTCTAGATGTTGGTGTGTGTTATTCATAAGGACAGAAATAATGGCAATACCACAATAATGGCTTATATTTTGTGTTGGATAAGTTAATTGGACTCCTAGAAAATAAAAGTAAAATGTTGAATGGAAATGTGGTATTCTTCCAATTTTTTGGCTATTGGTAAGGTAGTAAGACTATGTCTCAGGTTCCTATGATGTATATTGACTCAATTAGAAATAGTTAATATTGGAGAATGAATGACTAAACGTATTTAGGCTTCCATACGCAGTATTTAGCATATATTAAAGTATAATCAAGGGTAAATTCATTACTATTATTCACATGCCCAAACAAACCAGTAGTCCATTTCCTTTTTCATAAAATTAATTACATTTTTGACATCTAGTTAATTCAAGGTCCAGGACAGCAACTTCCATAATCCCATCTTAAAAGACAAAAATAATTGTCGTATTCCCAATATATCTGTTACTGCTTAATCAATTTCCTTTGTATTAATTACACTTCTTAAAGTGTACTAATTATACTTTGTACTAATTACACTTTACATATATACTATATAAATATATATACACATATATGCATATATATATGCTGGATAATAGACATATATGAAGTGCTAATAATTACTTTTTAATAAAACAGATAACAAAAGAAATGGGGTCAATTGAAATACAAAAATATTTTCTGGTAAGAAAATGCATCTTAATGTTAACATTACATTGAAAGGTATTCTAATCACATAATATTTGCTTTGAAAATGATAGATAATTGACAAAATATAATTTCATAGACTATTTTATTTTATTTTAATTTTTTTCAGGTTTAACTAATTTTAACGGAGCAGGTTGGGCATGGTGCTGCATGCCATTAATCTTAGCAATTGGGAGGCAGATCTATAAAAAATAGTTATACAATAAACATTTATAAACATTCACAAACAAAAATAGTCTGCAACCTTTCTAGGAATTGTAGAACAAACAACTAAAAGAACAGCCATGTGGTGATGGTTGAACTAGGGTCTTTGGTCTTTTCACTTCAACCCCATCAGCTTCCATCTTCTTCCTCTTCTCAATGATCGATTTATTTTCTTCCACTGGTGATCAAGCTCTGCCTTATCATTGGTTTATTTGAAGCGTCTGGTTTTCCGTCCTTCAGACATCTTGATACCATACTGGAATACAGCCTTAGACAAAGCCTCTTGGTTGTTCATATACTTTTGTTATATTCCTCCTGAGTATCAAAGTCCCAGCGGCCTAAGGGACCCTTCTTGTCACCCTGGTCCATTTTGCTGTAATCTACCTCTTCATCACAATCTACAGTCATGTCGTCCATCGTGGCAGGAGAGCATTCTGCATAACTATTGGCCATGCCAAAGAAATCACCCAGCTGCTTCTTGTCTTCTGGCTTCTTCACGATTCAGTGCCTTGCCAACCAGCAGACACAACAAATTTTTCATTGATTGACTTGATCAACTCTGGCAGATCCAGGTCCTTTGTCAACATCCATGGGCTCATCATCAACTTTTGGCTTCTCAAAGTATCTGTGCCTTTTCTTTTCTTCCTCTCGATCCCGCTCCCTATCTCGTTCCTTCCCAGTCTCGCTGCCGCTCCTGTTCTTGTTCTAGCTCTCCAGTCTCGCTGCCGCTCCAGTTCTTGTTCTAGCTCTCGGTCTCTGTCCAGTTCCCGATCAGGTTCGCGCTCCTGGTATCTGTCTTGCTCCTGGTCCAGAGGTGTTTTGGTTGTAGAAGGTACATAATTCCCTATGTCTTCTTCAAAAATGTTCGTGTCTGCCTCAGGAGGTTTCTTTCCTTCCAGTTTCTGTTGTTATAAATCTTCCTGCCAAAAGCCGCCCGAGTCCCACCACCACATGTGAGCTTTACGCCAGCCACCCCCCTGAGTTAGGGCCCAAATGAATACACAGAAACTTGTATTAGGCTTAAAGCTGCTTGGCCAATGACTAGGATTTCTCATCTGTTAGCTCAGTCTTAATTATCATAAATCTACATATTTTATAAGACTTATCTTATTGAACGCCTTATTGGCAGCCCTCCTTGCTGGTGGATCACATTGTGCTTCTGGAGCAGGAGCATAGGAGAAAAGAGGGACGCTTTCTTTTTCTCCTTCTTTAAATATGAGTCTCCTTGCTATGTCACTTCCTGCCTGGATCACCACTTATCTACTACATTTCCCAGAATCCTCTTTGACTCCTAGTCCTGTCTAACTTGCTGTCTCAAGTTTCCCTTTATCCTTCTTCTTGAGCTTCTTGTTTTGGGTACCCTTCCTCGGGTATGACAAAATCTGGGTGAGCTTGTAGTTAGAGTAGTCTGAGCCTCCATTGTGGGGCAATCAGTCTTGCTGCTGATAAGAGTGGTGGGGATATCCATGTCTGCATAGTCATCATTTGGCTCATATGATTTACTCTTGAAAAGCATTCGATACACATTTCAGCCAAGTCATGTTTTAAATTCAATTTTGTTTTCAGGATCCTCATCTTTCTTGTTTTCCTTTTGGAGCTTTTCCATGAGTTCCTCCTCTTTCTCTTTGCTAGCAGTCTCAGCATGTACCTTTTGAAGCAAAGCAAAATCCAAGCCTTTCTCCAAATGGGTGTGTTTCATATCGCCACCCAAGAATTTGAACTCCTGAATCAACTGTCTCCTCTTCTCTGAAGCTGATCTGTCTGCCTCAGCAGCGGTGCCCACAGCCCCGTAGTTGGCTGTGGTACTGATCAGCTCAGTTTCCTCACCAATGTCTACAATATGTACAGATATTTGTATCTGATAAGTAACACTATTTATGAAGAGATACAAATTCTAGCGAGTTTCCTGATAAAAATGAGAAATTCTGTTACAGCCTGAAATTCATATAGAAGATAGAGAACTGAGTGCTTGTTTTTTGCAGCTGACATGACAAAACATGAGCTTTCTCTAGGCCCAGCCAGTGAATGAGATTTCCTTCAGGAAGCATTTAATGTAAAGAATTCCTGAAAATAGAAATAGAAATAAAGCTACATGTACAAGAATGTGTGTGTGTGTGAAGGAAGGAGATATATGATATTTGAGTTAAAGACAAAAGATATTTTGAAAAGGAGGAAGAGGGTTTAAGAAAATGTAAGAACTGAGGGGACTGCTCAGCTGATAAAGCACTTGACATGGAAGTATAGGGACGGAGTTCAGATTCCCGCACTCACATAGATATTAGGTAGCAATGGTGGATTGCTTGGATTTCCAGAGCATGGGAAACAGAGGAAAGGGACCTTTAATCAAAGTGTCTAGTTAGACTTGCTGAGACGATTATGTCTGGATTCAAATGAGAGATGCTTCCTCAAATTATAACATTACGAGTCATTGACATAGAAAACAAAAGTTTTTTGTTTATGTCCACATGCATAGATATGCAAAGCCTCATAGACACACACACACACACACACACACACACACACACACACACACACACACACACACACACACAGTACAGTAATAAAATGTCTGTGAAATGAAAGCAGTTAGGGGAATTAATTCAGGGGAGGTAGAGAGATCAGTTCAGGGGAGGAAGAATATTGGTGAAGGGGTTGTGGGAGAAGGGATGATAGGGCACAGGGCAGATGGTGAATATCTAAATAAACCAGTTTGGAGGAGCCAAGGGAAGCCTTAGGATGAGTAATGAGGGTTAGAAGAAAAAAAAAAAACATGAGAAAGATGGGGTCAGAATGAAGAGGACAGGTTACACAGTGAACCTCTGAGATTTTTGCATTTGATTGAAAGGAAGCATCAGGAAAGGAAAGATGTTAAAGTCTCTAACTTGGGAATTAATGTGATGTATGCTGTTGGGATCTATAAGGACATGCCCTACAAGTTGAGAGTTTTGGGGTAACTGAAATGGAGGATCATGGATTCTTGGCCTTTCTTAGAGAGAACCACTCATGAATTAAAATGTAAATACAAAGATGACAATGGGAAAGTGAGTCAGTAGAGCAGTTTGTCTTCCACTGTAAGAATTCCTTAGTTGCCAGTAGTTCTTTGTGTAGATGGAGGCCTCCTGGGCTTTCCCATTCATTTTAAAATGTCCATTGTTAGAAGCTAAGTCCCGATGGAAACAAACATAAAATATCTCCTGAAACTAAGGCTCAAGCAGCATTGAAAAAGAGAAGGGAAGGATTGTAAGAGACAAAGAAAAGGACATTTGCTGAGAAGCTTAGAACATTTTAATTAAGTTAGTACATGTGCTGCAATGTTAACTCAATTACTTTTTATGTAATGGTTGAAAATGTTAAACCATCCTAAAGAAATGCATAACATAAACCTTTAATCACTTGCATTTATAAGCAAGAACCAAATAATGCTCTTTCTAAAGTGAATATACTGATCGCCCTTTTTAGTTTATTAAACAAGTAATCCTTCAATATTTTTTTACTAAGCATTTCCCAAAACAAGGAAAAACAAATTGCTCAGTCATGTAAATTAGTTAATACTTGGTGAAAACTGTGTATCACACAGCACCCAAAGATCTTTAAATCGACCTTGAGTAATTAAAATATCCAATGCAATGTAAGTTTAAGCAAATAGATGCTACCTTGGACATTTTAGAGAACTATTGATAAAGAAACTCCATGTAAGGCTGTTAAGTAAGGTAGCCATGTCATCAACAAACAATCAAACAAAACAGAAACAACAAAAGCAGCAGTTACAATGTATTGGATTTCATTTGTTCCATTCAGTTACTAAGAATTACTCATACCATGATTCAATGTTTTATTTGTATTCTTGCGTTTCTGATGTTCCATTAGCTTTGGAACATATTTCAATCTGGATTTCTTTTTTATTATCTAACACATAGTATTTGCTTGCTTCTAAATTCCATGAAGGAGTTTCCCTCTGTTTTTCTCTTACTCTCTCTAGTATTTACTGAAATCACCTTTTCTTCATGGAGAACATTATCAACCGACCTTTCTCTGGACTTCCTCTACTGCAATCCAAAATACCATTAATGCTTTCTCAGATGGCTTTTTGAACTGGTTCCCATATCACTAAATTCAAGTCCAGGCCTGCCATTTTTCTCAAAGCTGCCAGAGCTTGGTACACCATCTCTCTGACAATGCCTTCTGTTTGCTGATAGCCCTCCGGACTGATTTTCTCAATCAATTGTTAAGTTTACAACTTAACAATTCCATGAGACTATGTTTTTAAAACATGTGTTTGTAGAATTATCTTTACTACAATGTCTTCTTACAAGATTTTGTGAACATTTATAAATTGAAGCACTAAGTTCCCTTCTCACAATAAATTGGATTTTGTGACTCAATTCTAATAAATGACATGTATTAAAATTAACACTGCATAACTTTTAAGACAGAGTTATGAAAAACATATAGCTACAATTGGAGAATAGGGTTCAGCTATGAGGATTCCACATTACACACTCAGCTGAGCTCTCTGGTCATAGGAAGCATCAACTGTCCACTATGTTAGCATCTTACACTTCAGGTGACGACCAGTACTGAGCAAAGAGACATACACTGTTCCTGCCAAGACCTGATCAAATCACAAATATCTGATAAATTAATTTTCTCATGATTTAAGCAAGTTGTATTTTTATATAGACATAAAATAATTTTACTTTTTTATATGTTGCGTAATCTCTAACAACATAGTATATAATAATCTCAAATTATATTCAGTTGTCAAAATTTACCCAAAGTTATTTGGATAATAATGATAAAAATTCTGGAAATTCTATTCATTCTTCAATAACCTAACATTAAATATAGCTCAATCTGTATTATACACAAAGGAGATGATTGTTATAGGTTGACATTAACACATAGACGTATGAAAATACAATCATAAAGCAACATGGATAAAATATTACTTTTTCTAAGGAAAAAATACTGTTTTCATAGTTTCTATCAATTTCCCAAAGTTTTAAGTGAGATGTCAATAATTAATAAACATTCTTTATCCTACATTAGTACTACTCATCCTTTGGGAAAATATTGTTGGATAATTCCATTCCAGCTATAATTTATTTCATCATATATCTAAGTGTAACCACAACACCAACATTTTCTTGTTGCTTTCATGTGGTACTGAAAGGAACTCTTTCCTAAAGGCTCTTTGATGTGTAGAAATGCTACTTTCAAAAATGTGCGTTAAAAATACACATCTGTCTTCCTAAACCTAATCATTACGTAGCACATCTTTTCAGACGGTCCATTCATTATCACACATCTCAACTCCACTTCTCTACTGTCTTATCACCTCTTCCTATGAATCTGCCTCCAATCAAGCTTTCTGAAGGCCTCTCCACTCACATTTTTCCCTCTCTCCTCTGAGTTTATACACTTCAAGTATAACTGTGACAAATTCTTATGTTTCCTGTAACCATGTCAGATAATACACACTGGTTTCATTTAAATCCCTATGGCTCTGATATTCAGAGCTGTTCTATGTATTTGAAATTAATTGGCACGCTAGTCACTGATATTTTTGTCATGTTTCCTCAGCACAAGAAGATATTGATTGGGCAATCACACTTGTATTGCACCTTGCTATTTTCTCTGAATGTCCATAGACACATTGCAAAGACATTTTTGGTATGCCATTACACATATAAATTTCAACTATGTAAATTATCAAAGTGCACAAATAAGAGCTAACCATTAAGTAAGCTTATATAAATCATGATAACATATTTCTGTAGATTAAGGCCGTTTTTTTGAAATAATTATAAACCTACTTGAAATACAAATATTGAAGAAAATATAGTAATTTATAATGATGCTTTCTAGAAAATTCTTTTTCTGGTATAAAATGAACAAAAATCCATTATAAAATATGCAACATGTTAGTGTACAGACCCAAAGTTAGAGACAATAAATAAGGTTAATGCTATTAGATACTTTGTCTCTTTAATAAATAAAACAAACATATGTTGTAAAAGTAACTATTATATATCTTTATTTTGATATTTCCATTTTCTTTTTATTTTATCTGTCATTCATTAAGATTAACCTAAATTGTGGTATGCGTAAAGATAACGTACAGTCACTCCAGGACAAACAAACCTTTTAGAACAAATGTATGCATTCACAAATATTCTTCTTGTAAGGTTACAGAAGCCTCCTAATGTGGCAGACAGGTTGCTTTGTCACTTACTTGAAAAATTCCTGAAATTATCCAGTAATCATGAGAAACATTCCTGAGAAACAGTTGGTATTTTGGTTTTAGAATATTAATGCTTACGTTAATACAATATGGGAAAATGACATATTTTGATATCAAAATGACCTGACATACAAAAGTAGAATGATAAGTTTAGTCATGTGGAGTTCTTACAAAGGTAATGGCTCCATGAAAAATTTTATCATTTAAGGTTTGAGTGTATGTCTGGTAACTGTATGCATTGTTCCGAAGTTGCTATGTTTGCCTGAATAGTCTCTCCATAATAATGTTCTAAGGTAAATTAATGTGCTAAAATTTTATAGAAAACTTTGTCAACATAATTTGAATATAGGGAAAGGTTATAGTTCAATGTTGGTAAATGCTTTACTTTAGATACACCAAGAGTATATTGTCACTGTATCCTCATGGGCAGTGCTAGGAAATTCTAAAAGCTATGAGGGATTGAGTCACATTAGACCTAGGATCCTATCCAGTGAAAACACAGGAACTGGACTTGGTAAAAGTAAAGAACTGAGGTTTTTACATTTCTTTTCATTGATTTATCAAAAGTGATATAACCATTTTATTTTTTAAAAAAACTATAGGTTCAGAAATCATCCTGGCCAGGTGTTGGTGGCACACGTCATTAATCCCAGCACTTGGGAGGCAGAGGCAGGTGGATCTCTGTGAGTTCGAGACCAGCCTGGTCTACAAGAGCTAATTCCAAGACAGCCTCCAAAGCCACAGAGAAACCCTGTCTCAAAAAAACCCCCAAAAAAAAAAGAAAGAAAAAAGAAAAGAAATCATCCTGTGTTTTCAAAAATCTATCAATTCACCAAATATGAGCTAGACCCTTAGAGATGAAACTGTAAGACTTTTATTATCATTATTTATTTCTGTTCTATTTTATTATAAATTTTTGCAATGAATATTTTCAGGTGACCTGTAATCATAGTTTTGGCTACATTGAATATTAAATACAGTAAATTAGACTATGAGACTAAGGATGGTATTATGTCTCAGAGAGAAATGCATTTTCTCCCGTGTATTATCTAAGATAAGTCGTTAACAGTCATTTCTATTCATATTAATTAACACATTTAGAAAAAGAAAATCTCAAAAATGAGATTCTTACTGACAGCATAAACATTCACAATATAATTTTGGTGAAAATGAGACTTAATAATCAAATTGAGTCTTGTATATTCTGATATAAAAATAAATCTCAAGATAAACCCTGAGATTCAAACCACTAGTAACTACAGTGTGGGTCCTTTATTACTAATTTTTTACCATTGGTCATCTCTCCCCACATCAGAACTGAACTTATATCATTAATATCCAGTTCTACAGTTTCTGTCTGTTCTAATTCAAATACAAACAAACTACATTATTTATCAGAAATGTGGAAAACCATGCCAGCTTCACAGTTGTGAGGGTAATGAGTGTCCCTGCTTAATAATCCATATGTATATTTAGGTTTGTAACATTGAACTTTTCTCAATGAAAAACTGTGTTCAGTATCATTACACACACACACACACACACACACACACACACACACAAATATATATATGTGTGTTTATGCATGTATAATTTATGTGAGTTTCATACAAATACATAATGAATTTAGTAGTTTTTCACTTCCCCCATCCATTTCTTCTACCCTCTTCCTCTGCTCTGCTTGATGTATTTTTCCCAAGTCCCCTTATACCTTTCGTGTTTTCTCTTTGTGCATGATACACTAAGGACTAGTGTTCCTTGATGGTGTGTGGATGAGAAGTTATTTATTGAAGCTAGGGAAACTTGTCAAAGTTTAGTCTATAGGACTAAAAGAAAGTATTACCCCTTCCTGAAAAAGCATCGCTGTGAATAGTTCCTCAGAGTTCCCTGATCAGATAGCCACAGATGCAGGAAAATTTTCAGTGCTAGGGCCATGTACTGACTAGAAAACCTTGTTTCACCATACTACACTCAATTACAGTATAATGCTCACCCATCACTTAATCTGATTTCTTTGTCTTGTTAAGATTGATCGATTAACTTTCTCAGATTACAGAAAAAAAAGAAAGAAAGAAAGAAAGGAAGGAAGGAAGGAAGGAAGGAAGGAAGGAAGGAAGGAAGGAAGGAAGGAAGAAAGAAAGAACAAAAGCAACCAAAACTTCTGTGGTAAAAGCTGGTGGCAAAACTTTTCTCAGCGTAAACAAAGATATTTAAGTGATTTTTTTGTGTGTGTGTGATTATGAAATGCAAGTAAAAAGTATCCTCTGGGATAGTAAAAAAATTTTTCTTGATGTTTCTGTTCAGTATTCTTACCCATAGTCATTTAACTATGACTTAAATTACCCAGTGAACTCTAGGAAGAATTCTGTGTGCTTGTTTGCTTCTTTTCCTTTCTCAATGTTAGAATATCTCCTTTATCATAGGCCTGGTGCTATTTGATTTATCATTTGCATACTTTAGTAATACCTTAATATAAAATTACATGAGAATAATGGTGGGTTATTAAAGGTTCATTGGTTTATTAAAGGTTCCTTTTTTCAGATATTACAAAAACATTAATGTAGAGTTAAATTCCAAATTGTTTAAATAGAAGAAAGCAGGTTAGCCATATCTCATTTCTGTAATAATGTGTTTTACTACCTAAATTTTATCTTTTTACTTTTCTACATTTATTTAATTTCTTTTTGGTATGTGTATTTGTGTTTGCATGTGTGCAAATGTGTCTATGCTATGCACATATACAGAAGCCAGAGGAAGACAAAGGGTATCTTCCTCTATTGTTAGGTTTTCACTGACCTGGAAGGTTGTCATTGTAGATGACTAGAAAGATCTTAAAACCCAACCATCACCAGCCCTAAATGCTGGGGTTACAGTACACAATATCATTCTCAGCTCTTACATGGTTAAGGGAATCAGAACTGAGGTCCTCTTTCCTACATATAAATGCTATTACTGAGCACTCTCCCCTGACAAGTTTACACTAAGTCTAAACATTTGTTCAAAACAAGAATTCAAAATTGTGAAAGAAAAATTGTCATTCTTCCCTCTTACTGTCTGCTGTGTACTAGCTCATTACTGTCTTACATTGATTTCTTCCTGATGCAGCATGCTAAGTTTTCTCTGGAATAATAACCATGGTGGCAGTTGAGTACTACCAGCAAAACCGTGATGTTTCTTTTTACTGCTAAATTTCATCTACATTACTCGGTTATCGATCCTCCAGACATGTGGGCTAGAACACCTACACTGTAGTATCTCATTTACGATGATGCATTTATTTTCTCAAAGATGTTGTTAGGCATGTAAACATGATTTGGATTTCAACACATGTTTCTCCTGGAGTAGATCTGTGAGGTGATGCTCAGAGTCCTTTCATGTCAGTAGGTTTCATTGCTAATCAGTATTCTTTCCCCAGTTGGCTCTGAACTTCAGTGTTACTTATTAATATATTTCATGTTAATTTGTTTAATGATAATTCTACTCTCTGGTCAAAACTTAATTTCAAATCTTTTTATACAAATTCCAAATTGAAGTATTATGGTCTTTTGCTGGGCATAGGGTACCGATGCTTCCAAGAAAGTTTAAACTGGCGCTGAGATTTCCTCCCCTTATTATTTGGTATAGGTGCACCTCAACATATAGCCATTGGTCCAATGAAGAACTAATAATTTATCATTTGTAAATTAATGTGCATCTTTCTTTAACTAGAATGTTATTGATCTACCATTCTTATCGCTATAAATTCTTAGATGACATTTAAAAATTCCCCAAATAATATTGCTTAAAAACCATCTAATGAGAAAAATATTTTCCCTCCTTGCTATTTGAAATTAAGATGTAGTCATTTTGAGAAGAAACGTTTTCAGTATCTTCTTTTATGCCTAGAAGACTCAATATTAATTGATACCTAGGGCTACTCAGGATTTGGATTATTCAAAAGGCCTCCTCTGTCTCAAATGAGCAAGATGGCCCTTACCGTGTGAATAGATAAATATGCAATATAGTAAAGCTCTTATTGTTGTAATTTGTCAATGTTAAAGGAGTGATTGTAAAATGTAAGCACCCCTCCAGGCAAGTAGAGGACTTTTAAAGAAATTTTGAGTTTTTTGAATCTGCAGAAGTCTTTCTGCGAATTTATTAGGTAAAGCAGACTTAACCATGTGCCAACCATGGAAACAGGTCTCAGTCATCTGTCCTTGGTGCTTTTTCTGAGCTACTTTTGTAGTAAGTTCTCTACAGTTTGATCTCAGGAATTCTATTCATATTGAGGATTGTTAAAATAGCATAAAAAGTGTCTAATCTTCTGTTTTATTCAGTGGAGTTATTATAATTATCATGTTCTAAAAAGAGGTGAGTTGTTTCAATAAAATTATTGTTACTTTTACCAGAAATACTTGGTATATTTTGTAGGCCACTGGAGGAGCCACATAGGTAACAATGGATCATGTGTACGCAGAATTTTCTGGCCCACAAGCCATTTCCCAAATAACCACACAGAGACATATCATTCATTATAAATGACCAGCATATAGCTTAGGCTTCTTACTAATTAGCTGTAGAATTTAAAGTAACACTGTTTTGGTTTGTTTGTTTTTTGTTTTTTTGCAGACTGGGTTTCTCTAACTGTTACTGGGTTCCAGTAACAGTCCTGGCTGTACTGGAACTCACATTGTTTAACAGGCTGGCCTAGATCTCACTGAGATCCACCTGCCTCTGCCTCCCAGGAGCTTGGAGTAAAGGTGTATGCCACCACAATCCATCATAACTAATCTATATTTTGTATCTACATTATACCATGTGGTTTGATATATTTCCTCAGCATGGCATATTCATCTTGCTTCTCCCCTCAACTCCTTGAGACTCTTCCCTTCTTCATCTCAGAGTCTCAGAGGTCTCTCCCTGTTCAAAAGTCCTACCTACTTATTTCTGCCCAGCCATTGGCCATTTAGCTTTTTACTAAACCAATGGAAGAAGACATCTTCACAGTGTACAGAAAGATTATTTGCCAATAGTCATGCTTATCCACTGTTAAACTCATGTGAACTCTAAGAGACTCCCTCCTCAGTTGAAGTGTGTTTCTCTCTAGTAATGCTTAGAAGTATATATACTTCAAACACCACCTGGAGATTTGCTCTACTCTTCAGCCATTAGCATTAAGAACCCAGTCAACTAAAAAGCATGCAGGCTCCATGCCTGAAATTAAATTCAAATCCACAAAACACATAGGTGAAAAGAGGTCAGTCATATATTAGCCATAGTTTATAAGCAGTTTTTGCTGTACTTTGTCTTCATACATAAGTTAAGAAAAGGCTTAAAGTAGTCCATTTTCTACCAAGTTGAGGAGAAGATACTAGATTCCAATGAAAACTGTATATATAACAGGCAGACCTATATAGAGTTTATGTCTTTAATACTGATTAATATTTTATTTATTACTTAATGTATTATTTACATTTGTTTTATGAGATAGTGTTTCATGAAGATCACAATGGCCTTGAACTATATCTAAGGGTGGCATTATACTTATTTTCTTTCTGCATCTACCCACAGAGTTCTGGGATTAAAGGAATGGAATAAAATTACCAGTTTGTTCAGTGCTGGTGGTCAAAACAAAGGATTTAGATGTTGTGATGTTATACACTATTGTTTATTATATACTGGTTCAAAGAAAGATTTACCTAACTCATGTATGCATCTCCTCTTATGGTTTTTCTGTAAAATTTCATAGGACAAACTGTTTCTCAGTTACAACTTACTATTTTCCTGATGAATACTTATATCCCAATGCTCAAATTCTAAATTCCATTCCTTTGTATTTCTATATGTAACTTCAGAGTACTAAGGGAAGTTTCCAAAGTTTTCCTGGTTTCTAGAGTATTTTCCGCATAAGAATGTTAAACACACATGTATGTGTTTGCTGAAAATATCTTCAATAATTCTTTGAGAATTTCATTTGGTGTATTTTGATCATAATCACTCTTCATTTCCCCTAGATCAACCCACTTCTCCGTACTCACCCTACTTAGTGTCCTCTTCTTTGACCTTATTTAAATAAACTCTAAACTCTAATTTGTGCTATCCATATACTCTTGTGTATGGGGTCACCCAATGGAGCATGAATGACCTCCAGGAAGACCTACTCTTAAAAAAATGGATTAGTATTTCTCATGAAGCCATCAACTTCTCATAGCTCCTCTGTAAAGGTTGGTGACCCATGATCCTTTCTATTTCATACTCTAAGGCTCACCGTGTTCATCTTGTGTAGATTTTGTACAGGTACCCACAGTTGTATAAGTTGATGATTTCAAAATTTCTGTGATACCCACAGGAGGTAAATCCATTTTGTTCCACACCAAACTCTTACAATCTTTCTACCCCTTCTTTTATGATTTTTCCCAGAGACGGGGATTATGATACAGATGTCCCTTTGTATCTGAGCATTCTGATGACACATCCTCTGTGCTTTGACCAGCTCTCTGTGTGTGTGCTTTAGTGACTGTTCAGTGTACAAAGGAACTTATCTGAGAAGGTCTAAGAGCTGGATTAATTGATGAGTAAGGGAATGAAAATTTAGTTGTTGTTTGATTCTATGCCTATTTAACAAAATCATAGTAGTAGATTAATCCTGGAATCTGTGAGCTTCTGATCCATTTGTTCTTGTCAATATTAACAGTAGCAGAAATCATTTCCTCATGTTTAGTAGGATGTAAATCTATGAGAAAACATTTGATTGCCCCATAATATTTATGTCACTATTATATCCATTGGTATATTTCTTGTTACTCAAGCCATTATTGCAGAACAATGTCTATTAAGTGCTATTATTTTTCCTTAGACTTCCTTCAATTAAGTGCTTTGGAATTGTTTATTCCCTATTACCTATTGGGTGTATTTATCATTATCTGCAGATCTAGATAGTCCTTTCAATACCTGATATAGGGTCACAAATTGCTTTAATGTGTTTTTATTCTGCTGATGTTTTATTTCTTTTACAATTTTAATTACTAGTTTTCCTAGGTGTAATATTCTGTTTTGTAACTTGGTGTCTCAGAATTTGGAATGTGCTTTCAAAGCCCTTCTGGCCTTGAAATGTCTGTTGAATAATTTAATGTCATTCTAATGGGTTGGCTGTTATATGTGAGTTGATTTTTGTCTCTTGCATCTTTTAATACTCTTTCTATATACCTGTGGTTTTAAAGTTTTGAATGAAACATGTCAGTTTTTCTTTTCTTGTCTTTTCTATTTGGAATTCTATAGGCCTCTGGTACCTAGATGGTCATCTCTTTCTCTATGTCAGAGAAGTTTTATTCTGTTATTGTACTGAAAATATTATGCATGCCTTTGCACTTGTATTCCTATATCCAGAACTCAAAGGTTACTTGCTTTCACAGTGTCCCTGTGCCCTTCTACAATGTGTTCATATTTATTTTTAAATGTCTCATTGACCTTCACTGAGTAACCCATTCCTTTATTTTGTCTTTCTTTCCACATACTCTGTTTTCCACATGATCTATTCTTAGATGAGAGTTTACACTGAGATTTTTATTTGGCTTATTGATTTATTTTATTTCCAATATGACTTCAGTTCAGGTTTTCTTTAGCAATTTTATTTTTCTTCATATATTAGATTGACCCCTTATTTTATTCATCTCTTTGTTTTTGTTCTTTTGTATTAATGTCTTCTTAGAGTTGTGAGAGCACTTTTAATAATTCTTTTCAATTTTTGTCTGGCAATTTAAAAAAATATTTTAATTAGATGCCATTATTATGTGATGAGTGTTTAGAGGAAAAATATAATCTCATTTTTTCATGTTGTTTCTGATTCTGAGAAAGGACTTGAACATTAGGAGTTAGTTCATTGATTGACTTTTCTGTGGTTCATTATATTATTTTTAAAATTTTAGTTTAATTTTTAATAGGTGGCATATACAGTATTCAGTTCAAGACTAAATCTTAGTAAGGTTGAGATATCCTTTCCCACTCTGGCACTCTCACTTTTAGTGGGCTATATTCAGAGTCTCCCACATAAGGTTGGGTACCATGCATGTTATGAGAGCTAAGGCCTCTCCTCTAGATTGTAACTTTATCTGTGATTTGTTAAGCTCTCCACATACTCGTTGGCCTTAGCTAGAGTCAGGTCCAGTCACCCTACTTCCTCAGATATCACTGCGAATGGATGAGAGAACTTCTCTAGCACTTGCATAGCTAATTTAGAGTCAAACCTGGCCACAACTGTGGGGCCACAGTGTACAACTAGACAAGCACCAACAGTATTCCAGATGAGCCCCATAATATGTTTTAAATAAAGGTGTAAATATTTTCTTATCCCTATATGAATTATCACATGGAATGCTTTACTATACTGATGTCTTTGAGGCAGTGTATATAATTTAACAATATTCATTGATACATATATACATATGCCATATTCCTTCCAACACCATGATTTTAATGCATTTTTATTAATTGATTTTTTTCATTTATTTTATATATTGTCCAGTTTCCCCTCCCTCCTCTCCTCCCTTTCTCTCCCCTCATCCAGCCCCCATACACTGGTCCTCTGTCTCCATTCAAAAAATGAGCAGGCCTCCCATGGGCTTGAACAAAGCATGGCACACCAAGCTGAGACAGAAACAAGCTTCTCACCCTGCATCAAGACTGAACAAGGCAACCTGGCATGGAGAAGGGGTTCCCAAAAGCCAATTCATCTCCCAAGATGGGTCCTGACACCACTGCTAGGAATCTCGCCCCCCCAACAGGCCAAGCTACACAACTGCCACACATATGTAGGGGGGCTATGTTGGTTCCATGCAAGCTCCTTAAGTCCAGAGTCTGTGAGCTCCCAAGAGTTCAGGTCAGCTGTCTCTGTGTGTTGTCCCATCATGACCCTGATTCACCCTGGCTCATATAACTCATCCTCCCTTTCTTTAGGACTCTTGCTGCTCAGCCCAGTGCTTGGCTGTAGATCCCTGCATCGGCTTCCATCAGGTACTGGGTTAATGCTCTTTGATGACAATTAGTTTAGTTGTCAATCTGATTACAATAGATGACCATGTCAGGCACCCTTTCCAATAGTGCTATGAGTCTTAGCTGGGGTCATCCTTGTGGAGTCCTGGGATTGTCCCTGAAAAGAGTTTATCCCTAACCCCAAAATGCCCCCCTATTAACATGTCACTTCCCTTACTCTCTGCCTCAGTCTTGTCCCCAGCCTGTCCTATCCACTCCCTCAAATTTCCTATCCCTTCATCACCCTAGCCAAACACCAGTTAACACAGGAAATCTCTTCTATTTCCCTTTCCCAGAGAAATCCATTCATCCCTCTTTGGGCCCTCCTTGTTACCTAGCCTCTCTGGGACTGTCTTACCATGATTTTAACTGAGTTTTCAGATACAAGATGCTGATTAAATAAAATCCTGTTATTTCCAACAAGCTGTATAAATCCCATATGTAAAAACCATTAAATACAATTTTCTAGGTGGACTGAATATTATTTTATATGCTCATAAACCAATTTACATATTTCTGCTCCCTACTGAGTTTACAATTGTACAACAATTTTACAAGTCATTTTGCTGGATTATAGGACATAGTTTGTAAACACAAATGTATAGTAAAAACAAATTAACTTCATGGATTTCAATTGATGTAAACTTACTGCATTCAGAGTTATTTGTGCTTTTTTATTTTATATTTCAACATCTATCAATTTGTTTCATGGTATTATATTTTTGTGTCCTTAATGGAGAATGGTAACCATGACAGATGATAGGTATTGAGGTACATAGATGGATGATAAATACATAGATTCTAAATAAGGCACATTACATAGACTTTCCTTTTGTGTAAGTATTTTTTTCTCATTTCTGTCTTTGTTATGTGATAGTCACCTGGTAAGGTAATTAAATATTCTGAACGTCAACACTTAAACGACAGATCAGTTTGAAAGTCTGCAATGTATTTTCTTTTAAAAACAAAGCTGAAATTGCTAACTTTTGCTTCCTTCATCATTAATTTTCCATCGTAACATTAAACTTTAGTAAGTGGGAAGAGGAAATATTGTAGTGGAATGCAGTATGACCATATTTACAAATATGAAGTGTCATAATTAAACTAAATATTATGAATAACTGATGTGTACTAATAAGTGTTCATGTAAGTACTTCCCTTTTATTAAACCACTTCAGATTATTTGCATGTGATTAATAACTAGTGATACTTTGGGGAGAATACTTTTGTCACTCAGGGCATGTGTCAGATTGGTCTCACTGTCATTGGGGTACAGATGAGTGTCAAGCAATTGAGTGAAGCCTAAACTTTGATCAAGTACAAGTCACGTTTCTCTGCTGTCTTGGAATTTATAGGCCTTATCTTGTTTCCCTTGTCCAACTTTATATCATTCACTATCAAAAATATAGCCCCGACACTGATAAAATGTTGCTGTTTCTCTTGTTCAAAAAATACTGTACCTTAGGAGACTCTCTATAAAATACTACTCTGACTCTGAAGACATGGCATTTGCTGTTTGATCACTCACATTAATATTGTTTTATTTTTATGTCAAACAGTAAAAAAGCAGTAACACTGACTTACAGATGACAGTTTTATTAGTAAACTGCTGGCGTGGGATGATGCTACTGGTTTACTGGACATAGTAAGAAGTTAGGAAGCAAGGATTTGCTGGAAACACTCGGGGGATTGTGCATGAGTAACGTTTCCTTTTAGCCTTATGTTCCCAAGTCTCATACCACACGAGCACACACAGAACTAGCTGTGTATTCAGTATAGAACATTTAATGTTAGGATGTAATTACTAGAGGAAAGTGACTAACAGGATACCTTCATCACAATTCTCAATATTATTGTTTTTTAAGAAGTAGTTTTAGTTACTGACACACTAAATTGTTATGATTTGATAACTCAAAATTATATTTCAGGGGCTTTACAAATATTTCAAAACATTTAAAAATATTTGTATATATACTCCTTAGTAGAATAAAAATAAATTTCATAAAAATATTTTTTTATTTTTTAAAACATGAAAACTATTAATGTGCATTAACTAATGATTATAATTGTAGATTGAAAAATAAATATTTCTTTCTATACATTATTTCATAATCTCACATGCTCAAATGAAGCATATCCTAGATTCATGTAATGTTTAATATTGTAGTTGCTTCTGAAAATATGCAGGAACTTCTGAATTTTGTAGTAGTGTGTGTAGTCTTTGTGCAGTAACCATTAAAGTCATAACTGTCTAAATCCTACATATTACATATTGTGCTTAAATGCTTTGCTATAATTTAAATATCATCATCAGTAACTTACACATGACAAAAATATTTCTGCAATACTTATATTTGTGTGCATGTTCCTCCTTCTCCAAGCAACATGTATTTTTTTAAATATGTTATTGAAATGTGTGCCTTATTTATTCCTCTTTAGCAGAACTGAATGAATATCTAGGTATATAATTCACTTGTGATCATTGACATAACCATTTTAATGCCAGTAGCTGAAGCAAGTTTTGTTTTGGTCCTTCTTATGATTTAATTGTGTGAAATTTTCTATGTTTTATTGAGATGTTCATGTCACACAGTGCATTTTCTTATTTTATGAATGGATGACTATTTGTTTATGAATAATGCTTTCCAACAGAAGAGTTACCTTATGAAATGAGATTTCATATTCACCTTTGGGTACCAACTAGTTATTTTAGCCACGGCATTTTCCTTACATTCTATATTAATGATGCTATATATCTTTTTCATTTAATCCCGTAAGTAATGTTAAATATAAAATCCACTAAGGAGCAGTTTGGTGAACACTCATTAAATTAAAAAGAAATAATCATTACAATAGTTAAGAAAACCATGGCTATACTTCATAAATTCTCCATAATATTTGCTTAAAGTGTCTCACCAGCAGAGGCTGAAACAAAAACTAATAAATGGTGTTCCATACCAAATTTTTAGTTTTAATATTACCTATAATCACTAATGCATAATGTTAATTTCTAACCATATTGTTTATTTTCAGATATTGAATTTCCAGACTAAAAAGCACACATTAAATAAAATCTGAAGAGAGAACAAAAATTAAATTTCACAATTGTGATAATGTGGGTTGTACATCCATAAATAACTTAGAATTATATCAACAGCTCCATGAAAATATAATAACATATTTCATAGTTTGTCTGCCTTGCAATTATACTAGTGTGATGTTATTTTAAGTGACAAAACACCACCATACTGTCATTTTCACTATTTTTCTACCCGTTGTATTTCTGTCTCCATCTTTTAGAAATCTAAACACAGATATCAAGTAAGCATTCTGCCCACTTGTTTATAGCAGAGAGAGTGGAAAGAGAAAAGGGAATGTGCAAGCCCTTTGTGCAGCATCCCTCTGGGAATCTCTCTCTTCTTAGCCTATTATGTGGCATTTTGTGCGAAGGGTGTTTGACAGCTAAACACTTTGCTTGATTTGAACTATTTTCTCATGCGCGTGTTCTATAATATTGAGGATACTGAAAAAAATATAATGCTAAATTTCAAATACTGTATGACAGCAAGAAGACTGAGAAAAATAAACTTCCTTTACTATGTTCTCAGAAATTTGCTTTTGTATTTGTAACAGACAAGATTTTTACAAATGATCAATAATAAGTCTCTCTGTGTGTGTGTTTGTGTGTGTGTAGTTTAGGATTATAAGCATGTAGTTATTAACAAAATTAGGTTCTTATCTAAAAATACCCATACTGATTTCAAATGCACATTTTTTTTTCAATTTCTAACTAAATACCTCCTGAAAATTCTTAAATTACTAGGACTTGATGCTAGCGTAGCACTCATTTAAGAGCTGGGTTGAAATGTAAAATTTTAAAGGACCATAAATTAAGTGAACTAAAATTCTATTATACAAAACATATCTGAAAAACCTATGCTTACCTTTAGATAAGAACCTCAAATTATTAAGGGGTGTGAGCATTTGTATGCTAGGTTACACAAGCACATATGATTGTGTGCAGCCGAACATCACAAATCCTGTTATTTCTCCAAGTAATGAATGTCAGTTCTGAGATGTTTGTATATTCTATTATTTCAATTCAAGAACATCTCTCAGTTTCTTCGTTTGTGCTTTTCCTAATGAATAGAAAATAAAACATGAGTCATTTGCATATATATCTTATCCCTTTGGTAACACAGTAGCGTTAGTAAAAAGAATGGACAGAAATATTAATCTCCACTTAGGGGAATGAGAGGAGAGGGTGCCATCATAAACTGTTTAGGAGAATAGTGGATAACTAGCCAAAAAGGACAATATATTGTCCAAATACATTAAAATAAAAACAAAAAACTCTGAGGAGATTTTGCAGAAATGGACAGGTGTCAGGTGTGTGAATGTTTTCAAAATGCCAGGGATTTAATTTTTAAATTTTTTGGGATAAACATAAAATATCTACTCAATGTAGGTGTTAATGCCTTTGTAGAAACAGACAAATTAAAGGCAAAACTTACAAAATTAGTTCTACTAGTATGAATTTTAATAAAGAAGCAAAGTATTTCTTTGGTTATTTTATCTTAAATTATGTCTTGTTCATTATGGAGTCTATAGTCTTAATCAGAAGAAAGAATATTTTCCCCCAAGAATATAATAAATTTGGCATTTAGAGGTGGTGACCAGAAATCATCTCTCATATCTAATAAAGGATTTGTGCATTTCTAGGTCACATGCTGGCTAATTAGAATCATGCCTATGTTTTCATTAATGAGTGCGGAATAAAATTTCTCAAACTCTTGACAAAAATACACATAATTAAGATCAGAAGTCAGTAAAGTAAATAATTCATAGTTTTATTTATAAGGATAAATTGATTGATTGATTCATTCATTCATGTGTTCTGAATCTAAAAGTAAAATGTCTACATAAGATGAATATCTTATCCATTATTAGTTGTTAAATTCTTGAAATGTGCATATTGTCTTTCAATAAGATTAAATATTAAATCTCTCATTTCCTATTATAGTTCAAAGTTTGAGTGAGGAATGTCAACATGTCATTCAGTTGTTTGTGGTCAATGCTATTTTTGTTATCATTTTATCTGTATCGATTTCATCAATATTACTATTTATTAAAACTGGATTAATTATTGTAGAAAGTAACAAATATTGTCATTAAAAAGTTTTGCTTGCACTGATAAAATAGAAGAAATTAGCCAAACACCAGAATGTTATATTTTTAAATATATTTTTAATTTAGATATTTAGCCATCTAACTATGAAATGCAGAGGAAGATATAGAAAAATTATACTGATTCAACAGTGTTACTCTTATTTTATTACATCTTTACATATTTCATAAATACAGATACAATTTTGTCCCAATGTAAAAAAATTAAAAGTGGGATTTGAAAGTTAAAACCATTCTCCCAAAGGTTCCAGTTATTAAATAAGGAAGCTAATACTGAAAATATTCTAGCAATATCTAAGTGTACAATGCTTGCAAAGAATAAAAGATTTGGAAATGTAATAATTTTGTATTCCTTCTTATGTAATAAATACAGGGAGAATGAATTTACTTATGAAAAAATTAAAAAGAACAGCATGTTGCTGGAAACACATTAATCTATTGTCAACTGGTAATAGAATCTTCCTATCATATGTTGCTTAATGGAACCATTATGGCTACTTCAGTGTTAAGGCTGAACATGAAAGAAACAGGCAATTAGATGGCTAGGTATTCAACCATCCACAGGTTTTCTTTCTGTAGCTTTGAAGTTTCCCAGTGTTTTGAACACATTAAAGAGAGAGAGTATTGTATAAAATCCTATAAAAATCCTATAAATCATATAATCCATGTTTCTCTGAGATGCCCCATTTTACCACTCAGGGAAGATTCTCAAAGTGTCTAAATTTTAGAGGCTGAAGCCTCCAACATAGTGGCTCTCCAAAATTACCATGAAGATGGTAAATTAATCACTTTTAAAGTCACCAAAGTAGGCCTTTAAAGACAAACAATTCCTTAGCAAATGGTTGTTCAATTGCCAAAATTTCAATCGTTGGTATATTAACATTCAAAATATTATTTATTGGGTACATGTTCACTCCCTGAAATGCTTTATTTTAATTCTTTAACTGTGGATCGCTTATGTCCAGAAGATTCTCCTCCCACACCACTGTCCACATATACTTTGCTTCCACTAATACAGTACAATTTTAAACTTTTAATCTGATTAAAATTTTAATCAGATAGAGCTGATTGCTAATCAGAGGAGGTCCAGGTTTCTCTAAAACTGTACTTGTCTCTTCCCTCATTAATTGAGAATAAAGCACTTGGTTATCAAGTACTTCTTGTCCTAATATACTTTATTGGGATGAAAGTGGTGTATTAGTTTTATTTCTTTTGTTGATTTTAAAACACACTCATCAATATCAATCAAAGGCAAGGATTTATTTGGCTTGTAATTTGAAGTCACAATTTATCATTTTCGGGGAAACCAAGGCATGAACTCAAGCTGCTAGTCATAGCACATTGACAGTCAAGAAAAGAGAGAGAATAAACATATCCTCACTTGCTGCTTCTGTGTAGAAACCTTTCTTCATTTATGCAGTTCAAAGTTTAGCCCTTGAAATTGTGCCTTCCACAATGGCCTGGGTCTCTCTACATCAAAATCAATTAAGGGAAAACTCTACAAATATGACAGAAGGTCAGGTCTAGATGATTTCTCAATGGAGAATCTCTTCAAAGTTAATTCTGTGTTGTGTCAAGTTGAAGTTTAAAGCTAACCAGCATACATAGATTTCTTAAACAGTATAATTTAGCACACTAAAAACTAAAGTTAAATTATTATATGCATGGTATTGTCTAAATACTGTCTATGGATATTATCTTAAAATCAGGAGGTATGAAGACTTACTTGTGTTCAGTATGGTTTATGTTGAGTCAATGTGCATAAGACGATAGCTGAGTACACTGTAAGGTAGTAACGGTCAGTGACCATGGTTCCTTCTTTTACTGTATTCATTCTTATAATTAGCACACATTTATTTATTTCCCTAGAATTTGTAATAAAAAAGAAATATGTGCCCTGTGTGCATTGGAGAGGTTTGTATGCCTTGCAGTGAATAGTGTATATGCTGTGTCACAAATTACTGCATGTGTATTCCAATAAATTACCTCATTATTAAAATAGAAATGGCTAGGCAAGCTTAATAGACATCTTTTATTATGCATCTCAAGGAAAAACTCCAACTTGTAGTCAGCCTTTTTACTTGGAGGCTCTAGAGAATTGTGTCCCTGATTTTCTGCTTCCTATCTGCTGGACTCTATCAGATTGCATAGATGATTATGGTCCTTTGAAATTGGTGCCGACTGACATAGGAAGGAACTGCAGACACCTTTTGTCTTCAACTTTTTTATTTCTTATGTCCCTAACTTGGAAAAATCTGTTGTGTTTTATGGTAATTCGTTAAATTAGATTAATCCTACCAGAAAGATATCCTTTCTCATGACAAACTTTAACCCCTGCAGGCCTCAGAGATTTGAGATAAAACTAGGAAGAGATCATCTTTAGTAGTGTCTGCTCACTGGATTTTAAGTCCATACTCATCAATATTAGCATGCGTGACTACAAAATAAATGATGAGGCAGGACAAAGGATACTATAGTCAAGTGTTTAAAGAGAAATCATGTTTTCTCTTTCCAGATTGCAGCTAATCAGTATTCAAGGCCCAGTGTTTTCATTGTAGAGACTGTTTCATGTCTTACTCTGGATTCCTAGGTATTTTGTTTCTGCTTCTGCTATTGTTGTTGACCATCCATTGTGTGTTTGATGTTACCATGATTAATGATTACCTTTGCTTTGGGGATTTTACAGAAAATGTTTAAATATTTAATAAAGGGAAGATCCAGAGCATCAGATGGATCTATCTCAGGAAAATAAAATGTACTATGGGGATACACACACACACACACACACACACACACACACACACACACACACACACACACATACAGAGGAGCATGCACACTCACATTTTATGATGAAGCTCAGTAATTGAGTTATCAAGGTTGTCTTGGACAGTTTAGCATTTGTAGGTGATGTCTCCAGGAAAGGCAGGCAAACAGCAGGTCTGATCAAGCTACTTTTCAGACACTATTTTCTCATCCTTAGGGAAAGCTTCAATGAAGTTCTTAACCACGTTCAGTTGACTCACTCAATCCTACTCAAATTATCTGGGATAATCTACTTAATGACTACTAATTACAGGCTTTAATCTCATCCACAAAATACTTTCACAGCAACATCTAAATTAATGTTTGATTACCTTGCTGGAGACTACATCTGAGCCAAGTTCATTTATGAACCACAATATGCCATGTGTTTGTTACATAAAAATAAGCCACAAGAAAAGTTCCTTATTTAGGAAACTTTGGTATGACATTCTCTATCAAACACACATATTTTTTTTACTTTGCTCACAGTTTTCCTAAAGTAGTTAAGCAGATTAAAATGTCATTAAAATATGTGAGAAATGCTTCTTGGCATTAACTAAAAGCCGAAGCATCATGGATTTTAGTAATGACTATTCAATCATACACTTTAATTTTATGAGAACTATAGGTAGAAATCAATGGAGAAAGTAACATTATTTGCAAATACTTTGAGGCTACCATTTAACACCATATAAATTCAGATTGCCTTGGAAACAAAAAATCAAGAAATTACATAGTGTCACATCAAGCATATTCCTTTAATTAAAAAGTGTGTGTGCTAACACTCTAAAGAAATATTTCAATGTAGTATGATATAGAAACAAAGTACATATTAGTTTCTATTCTTCCTGTGACTTACCTGATTCTCTCTGTGTAATTTTTTTCTTTGTTTGTTTGCTTTTTATAAAGACCCCTTTGAGGAATTCTTGCTTGTTCCTGCAGTTGATACACCCTACCAAAACATGACAAATTGACACTATTTTTCCCCTAGGTAATTCTTAAGAGTAGAAATAAGAGGAAAAAGAAAAGGTTATCCATTTATCTACAAAAAAGTTCAGTCAATAAACTTTTCTCTTAAAAAAGAGAATTATATTTATTAGAAACTAAACATGAAAATATTAAACAGCTTGTGACACAGCTGTAATCACTTTTTGTGATTCTTAATACCATTGAATTTGTATTAAATAATTTTTACCATTGTATTCAATTAATCATTTATTAATAGAGGTATAGGCCTGGAACTGGGAAAATGAAATGACCAGTTCCCCATTCACTTCCCTTCAAATACAACAAAAGTTTCCTTTCTGAAATAAAATATAATAATGTTAAGGAATGTTTGTTTTGTTATCAGATTATTTTTTTTGTTTTATTTCTATAACCATCCTTTAAAGAAAATGTTCATGATTAGACTAATAATTCTGCAGAAATCCCTGAGGCAGGGCAAGCAATTGCATCATTAAGAATGAAATAGAACAAACTGAATAATCTAGGTGTATTCTGGAAATTCTGTAACTAATTTACTGCCATTCTTCTAGTTAACAACAGCAGCAACAAAATACTAGGGAGAGGGAGATAGCTCAGTATATAAAGTGCCTACCTGAAAAATCACAAGGAACTGAGGCAGATTAATACCCCAAAGCAATATAAAAGTGTTGGGCATGAGGTCACAAGTTTGTTACCATAGTACTATGGCTGCAGACACAAAAGGATCCCAAGGGCATGCTGACAAGATAGTGTAGGCTAATTGGTGAGCACCTGGCTAATTAGAGACCAGGTATAAAAGAAGATGATGCCCAACATATTCGGCCACCCCTGCACATACTCATTCATGCATGCAGAGGCAATCTTGATCATACAAGAACACACACACACACACACACACACACACACACACACATACACAAGCACATGTAAGAGTTTACCAAATGGAGAAAAATTTAAAATGACACAATGATTTATTGAAAGTAATGCTTTCAAAGGGTTTGCACTTAACATCTTTTAAACAAATTAATGTGTTTTTGCATAAAGAATACAGAAACATTATTTCAAATTTTTAATGAAATCATGTCACTCCATAATGTATAATTATACATCAAGACTTGTTAAAATATCCCTTCCAAAATACCACAACTTATGTGAGGATAGAAGTGTACATCGTGTACATCGTGACTGGCACAGACCTAGGTTGACAAGCTAGCTCATGACATTCTGCCTATTTTTGTATGACTCACCAAAAAGGGTGTTACATTTTAAATGGTTGAGACTTAAATGAGATTATATAAACATGTGAACAGAATTTTGAACTCTTTCTTTTTCTTTAGTTAAAAAGTATGTCTAGTTTCGAGGGAAAGAAAAGTATTAATAATCTATATATCTGATGAACATAGGACAATTGTATATCAGAAGCCTGATTTTATAACCAAAATACTGCTGTGTATGTTATTATCCAAGTAACTTCACTTAAGATGCATTGAAGTCAGGTTATCTCATCTCAAAACTTTATTTTTGTCTCAATATCTTCATCTTTAAAATGGACATTATAATATGATTTTCCTCATAATGTACCTTATCATATTCAAAAGAATAATGCATATAAAATATATTTCCCCAAAAATAACAGTATAAAATGAAGGTTTAGGAGATACAGGTATTTATGTAGTTTGTCCTGAAAGAGGAGAGGTGTAACATGATGATTTTATTTGCTCACTGCCTGATCCTCTAGATGACTCTCCATGGCTTGATGTTGTGCAAAGGCAGAGACCCTTGGAACAAGGGCTTGTTGCCAAGCTTCATGTCTCTAGGCTTCTTTCTTTGAATTCCACCTCTCCTTTGTTCTCTGCCTGATATTTAAAGATGGCCTGCTAACAATCCTTGCAAAGAGAGTTGCTTACCACAACCTCCTCTCAGAATGGTGACTACCATATGTGATGATGTGCAATGTTGTTACCATGCACATAAGCTGTTTTGTGTTATACAAACAATGACTTAAGTTCACAAAACACAGAATTTTGATGTTTCTTTTGACATTTCTCCACATGTAAGTATAAAATTAGTATAACATCACATTGTTAGAATTGCTGTTTGAGTGTCTGATGAGATTCATTAAAAAAAATGATGGTGGTGAGGAGTGACACTGTACATATCATACCAACTACTCTTAAGCCAGGCCTCATGTTCACCAGCTAGTTGACTAACATGTACAGGTTTTTTGTGTGATAGTAAACTTGAAGTTTTTTGGTTCTGTTTTGTTTGGGGTGGTGATATTATTTTATTTGTTTTCTTCATTTTGTGTGTGTGTGTGTGGGTGGGTGTTAGTATTTTTCTATTTTTGTGAGAAACACTGTTTAATGGATTGCTCCTTTTGGTTTGCTCAGCCTGCTTTCTTCTTTTTTGTTTGTTTTGTTTTGTTTTGTTTTGTTCCTAACACAGTTTCTCTGTAGCTTTGAAGCCTCTCTTGGCACCTGCTCTGTAGACCAGGCTGGCCTCAAACTCACAGATATCTGCCTGTCTCTGACTCCCAAGTGCTGGTATAAAAGGCATGCTCCTCAACTACTTGGCTCACCCTCTTTTCTTTCCTTCCTTTTTTCTTCCTTTCCTTCTTTCTCTCTCTCTTTCTTTTGTGAATTTTTATTTAAATTAGATGCAATCTTATTTTACTCATCAATCCCAGTTCCCTCTCCCTCCCATCCTCCCAAGCCAACAATTGACCTTTATCCCACCCCCATCCAGTTTCCAGGAAGGGTGGGGCACTAGCCTAGAGTTGTGTGGGTTTGGAAACAGGAAAGATCAGGTTGAGGAGGGAGAAATGACTGGAATTTTGAGGCATTTTGCAACCAGGTAGAAACCAAGTGTAATGGAATCTACATAGATCTACAAGAATAGCTCTAGCAAAGAATCCTAGCAATGGAGGATACAGCACCCAAACAATCTGTCTCCTGATTCTATGCAAGGCCTCAAGTGGAGGGATGGGACCACAACCCAGCCAGGAAACCATCAACCTACAGTTTGCCCTGCACAGTGCTATGGCATCAGAGCCTAGCAGAATTTGCATCAATGGGGCCAGAGAGACTTCATTCATCAAATAATGGGAGTAGAGTCCTACAGCCAAACATTAAGCAGAGCTGGGGGAGTCCTGTGGAGGAAGGGGAGAAAGGTTCAGAGGAACCAGAGGGGTCAGGGACACAAGAACTTGGCCCACCAGTTCAACTTACCAGGACTCATGGACATTCACTGTGATAGGGAGCATTGTACCTGTCTAAGAACCCTGCCTATATGTTATGTTTGAGTAGATTGGTGTTCTCGTGGAATTCCTAACAGTGGGAGCAGGGTCTGTTTTTGACTCTTTTGCCTGACTGTGGGATACTTTTCCTCCTACTGGAAAGAGAAATGATTAATAGGAGTGGGATGTATCTGATGTTGAATAATATTTTAGGATATGTATATGCCTTTATCTTTATGCTGGGATTTTCCAGATACTATGTAGGAATACTTCTGATATTAACATTTCACAATCCTCCATGTAAAGTTTGGTTTTGTTAATGTTTTTAAAATTCTTCAAGCCAAGGTTCTGAAATCTCTAGTTTTCTCCTAAAGTTATGTTACTAGCTAAGAGATGGAAGGGGACGATGTTCATAACGAGGAGAATCATAAAAGTATTCCACCCTTGTCAGGTCAGATTCCCTTAAGCCTATTTCCCAAAGCCTCTTTCCCATGAATGGCACAAGTCAGCAGAGAGGCCACTGACCTTACTTGTCTTCGGCCTGTAGTGGGAAATGGTTAAGAGGTAAAAACACAGGGAATGGTTTTACATGGACTGAAGAACTATATTCAGAATGCTACCTCACCAAATTCAACAAGAGTGATTAAAGGGCAATGGCTTTTAATTATCTCCATACCTCAGGAGTGAGTTTGGGTTTCAGTTCTAATTTTGTTTTTGTTTTTTTACTTTAAAATGAATTTTAATATTTTTATAGTTGTTAAAGAATATGTAAGGATTTTTAATTAATTGAAAGGACTTCCCAATATATGCATTTATTATAAATACATAATGTCTGAAAAATTGTTTCATGTGTAAATAATAAGATGGATTGATTTTCATGAGTCATTTCTGTATTTTAGCTGAGATAGAACTTCTAAATAAATTCCTATCTAAAGAAACCTATAAATAAGTAGATACACATAATTTTTTCTATTTTTTAAAATTTAAATTAGAAACAAGCTTGTTTAACCTGTCAATTCCAGTTCCTTCTCCCTCCTGTCCTCCCCTGCCCACCACTAAACTCCTATCCTATCCCCTTTCTGAGTGCAGCAGAGAGGGAACTAGGAGAAAGAGAAGGGGAGAAGAGGAGGGAAGAGGAAGACATGAGGAGCAGTTCTAAATTTTAAAATCTGAGATGGAACTATCTGGTAAAAGCCTTTGATTCTAACATAAAAAAATAAGGTTAGCACATCTGATCATTTCAGCTTTTCAATCCTTGAATTTTAAAATTTCTATATTTATAAATAAACAAAAAGTTTAATAACTAAAAGTCAATAAATTAATATGGTATTGATTTGAGACAGAATGGGCAAAAATAAACGAAATGGTTCTGAATATCCTTTTTCCATTTTGTAATGTTTTCATAAATACTGGCTTTAGAAACACTGATAAAAATAAAAATATAGATTTATGCTAAAAATACTGAAAGTGTTTCAAATCCTTAAGTAGAAATTTTCAATGTCAATTATTAATATAAAATAAGTAAGTGCTTTAATATGAAAATGTTGCTTCTTAAGAATGCTAAATTTTGTATATACATATATGTCTAGTGAACTTTTAAAAATGAGATTCTTATGACTTGTTATTAGTAGATGTTGGATTTACTTGCTTATCTATCCAGAGCTCTGTAAAAGTTTAAAGGGCAGGAAGAGGTAATGAGTATAAAATAGTTAAGAAATCAATGTCTACAGATGAGGTGATCATGCTCCTGCTTCACTGTTTGAGTGGGTAACCTCGAAACTCTCCCACCCTGGGACTGACTTGCATTTCCTTCAGTTACCTAGAATTCCTACCACACTGTAGTCTTACTTAAATTTAAGGTGTTAGCCCTGAAACTATTGAATTTTAACACAATTTCTTCTCTTAACTAGTCTTTCAGTCTAGTTCCTGATCTCTATAGATAGATAAAAAACCATTGATGACCTAGAGCATAGTCTCTCTAGAAGTCCTAAACAAAGGTGTCCTTATTATGGGCAGTCACACCTGAATCCAGAAAGGCTTGAATTCTTCTCCTCTGGCTAATGTAAATTGATCAAATTTCTCCATAAGGGGCAAATATCTTTCTATTAAACATAACTATGGAGAGAAGTTATAAAGACTTAAAAATAATAATAACAGCTACTTAAAACATTGTGTTGAAAATATTTTATGTTTAAATTGTTAAGTCATGCTTTGGAATTGGGCTTCAAAATTATTTGGATTTTGTTTTAGATAAAACTATTAATAGCAGAGTGCAAAAACTTAGTTGCATCAGAATCAAACATCTTGCAACACACTCAAATTGTTTTCACCCTGTGTCATTAAGGTAATAAATTGTATTCTTTAATTATAGATGAAGATATAAATTGTGAATTATTTTCACAGGAAATGTTTATTAATAATGTATGATTTGTATATTTCCAAAGATATAGTACTGAGTTTAAAACGAGCTCTAAATCTTAGAATCACAATTTTACAAAATGAAAATAATCCATTTTTAAGTGAACAAATATAAGCTGAGAACAGAAAGAGATCAATTAAAGTGGAAAGTTGGCTTGCCATTATAAAATATGATATATATTAAAAGAATAAGGGCATATCTAAATACCCAGTGGTTTCTCCATTTCAAATCATGAACCAAATTCTAGGTCTTCAAAAAATAAAAATAAAAACCATATAACAAAGATAAATGTACCTTCTTTTGTGACACTTCGATGGAACTGTCCTAAGAGAAAGTTGCTCTGAGAAGGAGGAGGAGGAGGAGGAGAGGAAGGAAGAGAAGGTGGAAGAGGAGGAGAAGTATTCAGAAACACATTTCTCCAGCATATTTCTGTATTGCTCTTAAATAGAATGGCAAAATTGATCAATTACGAAAAAGGACTGTTGTTTATATAAAGCCAGTGCTTTCTTCATCAGACACAGTATCATTTGCTCAGGAAATATTTACATTTTATTTTGTAGTCAATGCTTAGATTTAACACACAGAATTTTCAAATTGTTATAGGATCTTCTAAACACAAGAAAATACTTCTGGTAATTATATTGGGATAAGTAGTAATCTGCTTTTATCATTTAAAATTATAGAAAATATTTTTTTTGAGACAGGGTTTCTCTGTGGCTTTGGAGACTGTCCTGGAACTAGCTCTTATAAACCAGGCGTCTCAAACTCACAAAGATCTGCCTGCCTCTGCCTCCAAAGTGCTGGGATTAAAGGCATGCACCACCATTGCCCAACTAGAAAATATTTTTATAATATATAATTTTTGATTATGCAAAAGAATGTTACATTTTATAAAGGTAGCAACTATATGTGATTGAAGTTTTTGATCAAATGAACATGTCAATTATAAATCTTTCAAAGAACAACAAATCTTCAAATGTTTCATGACCACTCTCATAAAGAAATCTTAGGGAATATGACTGGTGGGATATTCCTGTCTAGGTAACTTCTTCAGAAGACAGCAATAAGATGATATTGACACTACATTTTAATGTGAAAGTTTGAAAATAGCTCAAGTGTAGAAATCTAGTAGGTTCTACTAAAGTAATTTCTAAAGCTCATCCAAAGGTGTTAGTCTCCTGAGCCAAACAAATAACTATGATAGTTATTTTTCAGGTATTGAATAGGAGGAAGACAAGAAGCTAACAAGATGGGGAAAGAATGAGGACAGAAATGAGGAAGGGAATGAAAATGAAGGAAAAGAGAGGGAAGGGGAAAGGAGGGAGGAAGGAAAGAAGAAAAGTGGGGAAAGGAATAAGGGAGAGAGAAAGGGAGGGAGAGAGGGAGGGAGGGAGGGAGGGAGGGAGAGGAGGGAGGGAGGGACAGGGAGGGAGGGAGGGAAGGAAAGGAAAAATCTTTTCAAGTGTAACAATGAAATGGGCAGTATTTGCTCTCACTAACAACAAGTGAGTGGATAAGTAAGAAAATATGGATGAAACAAATTACTCCAAAAGATGTGAAACTTTTATATGATTGTATGGATCAGAGGAATCTGTTAAATTTTGTCCACTATGTTTTAGAGTTTTGAAATACTTGGATGCTGTAAAATAACTGACAGTTCACTTCTTAAACACACAAGTTTCTATTAAAATCATAGTATATATTCAGGTGTGTGTGTGTGTGTGTGTGTGTGTGTGTGTGTGAAAATGGTCATTTCCAGAGGCTCACATCTGGATCTGACCTGAATTTCCTCTTCAATGAGCACTAGTTTTCTTGGTTCCAGAAGGTGTCATATATAAGCTTTCAATGAGGGAAAAGAACACTATTCCTACCAGGTATGGCACTGATGCAATACAACAATAACACACATGACACAATAACCCCATTGGTGCAATTGTGTATTGAATATTTTGGTGGTAACCAATAACTCTCTGTTTGTAACATCTGTTCAACAACAGGGAAATTATTCTTAGTACTGAAAACCTAGCAAACTACCAAAGACTAATTAGGTTGTTCAACTTGAGGAGATCAAAAACTGCCACTTATTAAACCATCATGACCCATAACTTATTTTAAAGATTTATTTTTATACCCACCGATAAGCATAGCTCTCACCCCTGTTCAGAGAAACTTCACTATGAGGTAGGTAGAGACCATTATAACAAATCATAACTGCTCAAAATGCAGAGAACACATGATTGTATAGTGCCCAGTGCCAACTGATACATCTACAGTGTACCTCCTGCGCTTCTGACACAGACTGGAGAGGAAAGTTTGTAAGAATCAGAGGAACACTAAGTCTGCTGTGAGACTGTGTTGTATTTTGGAAATGTCAAGGTTCTACACTATAAGTGTCAACATCATGGCTGCCTAAATAAGACAGAAACAGGTCTAGCCCAAATTGGCATGCTACCAAGAGAGGGGAAAATCATGTAGATCTCCAACTTTAGACAGAAAAACAAACCAGGAAACTGAAAAATTCTGAGAATAGGAGAGATTTTAGATTTTTCTTCCCTAGGGAAGAGCAAGTGAAATGTCAATCAGCTATCCAATGCCAAATGGTCAACCTTGAAAACTTACACACACAAGTAACATATTGATTAAGCAGGTTGTATTTTTAATCTTTAGTGTATATATCAACAATTCAATTGAAGAGGTTCTTGTGGGAGAACAAGAGTGTACATGGGAGGTGTTTTAAGGAGGAAAATGATGTGATAATATTTTCATTTCAGTGACTTAAAATGACATATAGATACTGAATTAGAGAAAAACTTTCAGGAAATATGTACAGTTTTAAGTGTAGTAGTTTTAGAAAGGAATTGCTCATTTACAGTTATAGTTCAAGAGCAAATAAGCATTTATGAATAGCAAAATTAAGTGTGTCATGTATTATCCAATAAGTCTGGGATTAAAAATTTTTTGATAAGTAACAAATGTTCCTTTTTGACTATTTCTGCTCCATTTTCCTGATTTTCCCATTAGGGTGGATGGAAATGGAGTGTACATAATAAGTAGACATCAAAATGTCATGACACAACTGGAAAATACATTTAAAGCTGTCAGTGAGAAAACTAGTGTCTATTCTAAAAACAAAAACAAACACAAAGCAGGCCCTCTTTATTTTAAAATTTCCACCCTGACTTTCATGCAGCACTCTAACTTGAGACTTTCTCTTTCTTGCTGTATATGTGCAGATACAAAGAAAAATACTACTTAAAGGGAAAGATATAAACACATTATAAGCTATCTTTTCATTCATTTTCTTTAACAGATATATATGTACAAAGAACATGACAATTTCCCAAAACTCCCAAACCAAGTTTGTGTTTCTTAAAAAATATCCATACCCATGTACATCTATGTTTATTTGCATATATATATATTCAGCTTTTTATACAAGTATAGTAAGAATTTTTCCAGATGAAAATGTCCTGTGAAGTATGTTAATATATGAATACATTTATGAAACTTTCATAATGATACCTAATAATACTAAACTAATATTAGCATTTTAATTTTCCCACAATTTTAAGAAATAGTTGAATGCATGGGATTTTCTCATCAGGTCTGTATCATAAATCTTCATTCCTCCACACAGACAAATGTATGCACATTACTATACATAGCCTTTTGTTAAAATTATGATAACCAATTATCTTTTGAGGCAGATTTTCATTATGTAACCTTAGCTTCTCTGGAACTTACTACGTAGACCAGGCTGTCCTTGAACTCACAGAGATCTGCTTCTCTCTGACTTCCTAGTTTATGGGATTAAATGTGCAGACCACCATTCCAAGCCTTTGGCTATAATATTTTTATTATTCTTACCCAAATTAGGTAACATACTGTTTACATTTTTTTACTATACTAATTACAATTAAATCAGAATTTTCTCTGGTTTTATATGTAATATGCAATACTACTTGTTATTATATCCAAATAACACATAATCTTTACTACTCAAATTTAGTTTTATTTACATAATGCATGAAGGGCCTGTTATTTATTTATATTTATTTAGTGTGTGTGTGCGGGTGTGTAAGTGCAAATGCATGCATGTGATAAATATGAGCATAGGAATGCATTTACCATGGTGGGCATACAGATGACAGAGGACAACTTCTGTGAGTTAGTTTGTTTCTTATATTCTGGAAGTGAGGGATTGCATTCAGGTAATCGGGCTTTTGCAGCAAGCACTTTTATGGACTGAATTATGTTACTAGTGTGATTTTTCTTTTAATTTTATAGCCAATATCTAGTAAGTCCTTGTGGTTTATTCACTCCCTCATCAGGGCTATGGATATCTTAAGCCATTCAGAATTGTTACTGCATATGAATTACCTAACTACCTCATATTTTATCAGACATTTTCATCTGAAGAAACTGAGGCAAATCTGGTTTTAAAACTAGACTAAAGATGCAGAATTTCTGGGTGCCATTCTGCTGAGTTACTATTGTGTTAGGGATAAACTATAAAAGTCCATGTTTTCTTTGGCACTTCCCTGTCATTACTGCATATTTGATGTTCACTAGAATGAAAGTGTTATTTCAGGCTCATCACCAACATCCCGGGATATGTTCAACCTTATATACTTGTGGAGAGTTAAATTATTGTAATAAGGAGAGCACAGCCAATAAAGCAGATAGAAGACATCTATTCCCTATGATGTGCCAGCAAATTATTAACTGTGGTGGAGAGTGAGAAAGAGCAAGTTGGCAGGAGAAGAAGCTGAGTATTACAATCAGTGCAAATGAATGGAGGATGAAACATGGCACGGAGAGGTTAATAGAGTCATCAAAAGGCCTCAGTAAAGCATTCTATTTTATAATCAAGTAAATAAGAATAAGACAGATCTTTGGATAGCCATTCTGTAAATAGCTCAAGTTTATGATGCTACATAAGAGAGTTTCATCTTATAGCCTGTCAAATTCAGTTAGAGGCCCAGGAAGCACAATTGTTTTTTTATAATGCAATATTACTGGCTTTGGACTAGATGCTGAGGATATGCTAAGATGGTATATCAGTACTCCATATAGAAAAGCTAGGAACAAATGGACAATGACAGATATATATCAAGAAGTAATTAAGCATTTCACAGCCCTTATATCTTGAAACTTGATGGCATTTATTCCTCTATATAAAATTTTACTGAACTGTTATCTGGATAAGTATTAGGACAGTAACTTTAAAGTTGTCTTAAACTGTGATTGAATAGAGAATACTCTGTAAAATTTGAGAAACCATTAGAAATGCTAAGCAAGAGATTTTATTCCCTATTCCATAGTGTTTCTTTACAAGATAGGTGATGGTTAGGGCTTGAGAGGTGGATCACTGGTTAGAAGAAACTTGCTATTTTTTCCTTAGGACCAGAGTCTAGATCTCAGCCTATACTAGGCAGCACAAAAATGCCTGTAACTACATTTCCATGGGTCTGACACTCTCTTAATGCCTCCTTAGGGAACTGCCCATGCATTTGTACACACACACACACACACACACACACACACACACACACACACACACACTAATGCCAAATAAAAATAAAATCAGAAAAAGAAAATTTTTTGAAGACATGTAAATTTTAGATTATTATGTACATGATAGAATATTAATATTTTAATTATTCTGACGCTTTGGTAATGGTAAAATAGGAAGAAATGTCAGTCTTCCTTATTTATTGGCAGGTAACATAAACAAATGATTTGAATATATTTGTTATCAATTACACATGTGTTAAAAGAATTTTACATCTTTGAAGCCATCTCCATAAATAAAATATTGACCCTTATAGTATCCAGAGAAGTTTCTACATGCCTTTCCCATCTGTCATTCTATCCCAACGACCATCCTGTCAATTACTTACCAAGTGTCTATCATTGTGGATTAATTTACATGGTTTTCAAATTTGTATAAATACAAGATATTCAAGTTATATTTGTTTTGGTTTTTCCTCACCAACTTAATCAGATGACAATCAGTTTTCAAGAGGGTGAACAGCTTCTTCCTTAGGCTCGATATTCAGCAGTACTCCAATCCAGGAACAATTAGAACTCATCTCTTACTCTACTGATGGATATGGGGACAATTGACAGCTTGCAGACTATTATGAATACTCAAACACTGGCATGTAAAAATATGTGTAGATACACTTGCTTTCTTTTATTTGGGATGATGATTTCTGGAGAGGGGCAGCTACATCCCACTATAGGCATGTTTTTAACTACTTAAGAAATCACCAAATTCTAGTTTCAACTTAATTGTACAATTTCATTATCAACAGTATGAGATAGTAGGGGTTTCACATCTTTGCCAGCACTTGATAATATCAGTTGTTTTCTGTTCACTGTGGTTAATGAATCTAATAGGCATAGGATTATAGAATGTCTTTTAAAAATAATAGTATAAAGTTGACTTTTCTGAGGAACAACACTATCTAAATGAATATGTATTTGAACTGTAGGAATGGAAACACAGCAACAGATTCTTCTGGTATTGCTTACCACATATGTACATCTGTATCTTTCCACATTTAATTCTACTCTGTGATTTTACATTCTCCAAAATGAGTCATTCTGTCTTTTTTTTTTCTATTTTTTATTTAGATTAGAAACAGGCTTGTTTTACATGTCAATCCCAGTTCCCTCTCCCTCACCTCCTCACCTTCCCCCGACTAACACCCTATCCCATTCCCTTTGTGCTCCCCAGGGTGGGTAAGGCCTTCCATGGGGGATCTTCAATGCCTGTCATATTATTTGGAGCAGGGCTTAGGCCCTCCCCTGTGTGTCGAGGCTGAGAGAGTATCCCTCTATGTGGAGTAGGCTCCCAAAGTCCATGCATATACTAGGTATAAATACTGATCCACCACCAGAGGCTCCATAAATTGTGGAGGCCTCCTCACTGACATGCACGTTCATGGGGTCTGGACCATCTCTGTGCTGGTTTTCCAGCTATCAGTCTTGTGTCCATGAGCAACCCCTTGTTCAGATCAGCTGTTTCTGTGGGTTTCTAAATCCTGGTCTTAGCCCCTTTGCTCATCACTTCTTCCTTTCTGCAACCGGATTCCAGGACTTCAGTTCAGTGTTTAGCTGTAGGTGTACGCTTCTGCTTCCATCAGCTATTGGATGAATGTTCATGTTTGTCTTTCTTAACAAAAAAAGATAATCTGTTTTGATAATTGCTACTATACATGCATAATTCTAAATGTGCATCTGTTTAGTGATTTTTTTGTTTTGCTAACCAGGATAAAATATGTGTGGTTTGTATTTTGTAGTAATATTTTTCACTAGATCAGAATGAATCTACAATCATATATTATTACCCAGTTAATCATATCGTGTATTTCATTTTATTTAGAGTTAATGAATCTATATAAAACACAAAATATAATATATCTGAGCTAACATGAAAGTTTTAAGCTACCAAGTAAAAAATCCTCTGAAAGCCCCTTTCCTTTAATAATTCAGTACCTCTTAATTATTTTAGAGTGAATGTAAAAAATATGGTTTAAATACAATCCTATTATTCTGTATCCATGTGTTCACTTTTAAGTTAATTCCTAATCACTTTAATCAAAATGACTTCAGTTTCTTTGACCATGACAACAAATGTGGAAAAAATATAATTAACCATTGATTTAGGCAGACAAAATCAACTAAATCCTTTAGAAGAAAAATGTTATAGTTATTTAAAAATTGTCAGAGAAAACTCATATTCTTGATTTTTTTCACTTACTCTATGTACAACATGAAATCAGAAACTCATGGCTCATTCATAAATTACTTTGAACTATGAAATCAAAATATTCTTGCTATAAAGTTATTTATAGAATGAAACAATTAAATTGTGAGGGGCACTGAGAGGTGAGAGATGAGAGAAAATGTGTTTGCATATAACCTTTTGTTCTTGACTGCCTGATTATTTCTGCAGGAGACAGAAAGGATATCACAAATTATTAGTTGGATAATACATTTTGGAGCTAGCTGAAATCTTAAAATTAATATACTTTAATTTGCTCACATTTTCCAGTGAAATTATTAACTATAAGCTTTTTAAATGTCTGAAGGTTATAAAGCCAGTTAGTGGAAGAATTCTGCCTGTATTCTGAAACTTCAGATAGCATGTTCAATTTTGTTCCCCTGCTAAAATTTTATTGTTTCTCAATTTCTTGAGTGTACATAGGAGAAGCTAGACTCAATAGTGTGAAATGTATCCCTTAAATGTTAGTAAATACAGCAACAGAGCCTCCATGGTTTAGACTGAAGTAGAAATTACAATAACTTTGTGAGAATCTATCAGTAATCAGAATCTATTTATGTGATAGTATTGGGTTGTTTCTGATGCTGCATGATCAGCTACTACAGTACTTGTTTAGATTTTACACTTAAAGCAACACCAATGCTATGGAATTTATTTCCTAGTGATTATTAAATCCTCACCAAAAATTTCAATGAGGTCTGGAGAGATGGCTCAGAGGTTAAGAACCCTGGCTGCTCTTTCAGAGGTCCTGAGTTCAATTCCCAGCAACCACATGGTTGCTCACATTTTCGTGACCCAGCATGTCTCAGCCTTAATCCATGAAGTTCCGCCTGAGTGAGGGTTTGTGGACCTGGAAGCTCCTAGCAACCCAGTGGCAATAAAGACTAAACACAGGCATCTTGTCATCTTTAGAGAGCTCTCAGTTCCATGTTGTAGAACTAGAGTCATTTCTTTATTAGCCATTTTTTCTGCTTTTTTTCTTAACCATCCTGCCAATACCATGAGGAAACCATTTCTCTATTTGTTCTCCTCTCTGCTCTGGTCACTTGCCCCTAACTCCTCTCTCCTCCCTAGTCACTCACACACCTCACACCTAGGCCCCTAGGCCCAGATGCAGGCCTATTCAGATGCTTAGGCCCACAGAGATGCAAATAGGAGGCATATTACCCTGAGGCCATGGTAAACAATAGTAGCCTTACTGTCATTAGCAATACAATAGTGGGCCAGAGCTTTCAGGTGTCCCTGTTTATAGGAGCTGGAGGCTGGGCCCCAAAACATTCCATAACAGAATTATTTGGTCCCCACACTTACAACCATCTACAACAAGATCTGGTGCCCTCTTCTGGTGTGTAGGCATACATGCCAGCAGAACATTGTATGCCTAATAAATGAGTAAATCTTTTAAAAAAATAACGAGGAAGTAACATTTGAATATAATGTCATGTGGAAACTGAAAATTAATACAAGAATTTTAAACACAACTTCAGAAAATTATCTTAGCATATTCCGAATTTAGTAAAAATACCCAATATCTGGCAAAGTATGTGAGTAATCTAAGCAAACATCCCTGGCAGTGCATGTCAAGTGTAACTCACCCATTGACTCAGGATAATTTTCCTTTCATTAACTGACAGTCCTCATGTATACTATTTGGGACAAACCTAAATAAGTTTGTTCTTTGTAGTAATATTTTTGAATATTTCAAACGGGTATTTGATTGTATATGCCCATTTGTTTTCTACTTTGTAACAACATGATCCAGATGTTCATATAACTAGACTGCAGGAAGCAATAATAAGTTCCTGAAAGGGAGTTATACGGGTTGGTTTTGTGTGTCAACTTGACACAAACTATAGTCATGAGAAAGGAAGAAGCTTCAGTTGAGGAAATGCCTTCATGGAAACCAGCTGTAAGGAATTTTCTCAATTAGCAATCAATGGAGGATAGCCTGGCCAATAGTGGATGTTGCTATCCATGGGCTGGTGCTGGTGGGTTCTATAAGATAGTAGACTGAGTAGGCCGTGTGGAGCAAGCTAGTAAGCAGCCTCCCTCTGCATCGATCAGCTCCTGCCTTCAGGTTCCTGTCCTGTTAGTGTTCATGTGCTGGCTTCCTTCAGTGAGGAACAGCAATCTTGAAGTATAAGTCTAATACAGCCTTTCCTCCCCAACTTGCTTTTTGATCATTGTGTTTGGTCTCAGCATTTGAAACCCTGAGGTAAGAGACCATTGGGTTTCTCACCAAATAGCAATGTCCAAAGGACAAGTACTTACACTTCTTATTTCTCATTTTCTTGTCATGGAAATGTGAAAAATACTTAAGGTAACCTATTTTCAAGATTCCTGTAAGAATAAAATGTAATAATAGGTAAAAAACTTACTGGCAAAGTTTAAAGACTGAATTAATTTGAGTGATCATCTTTTCTTTATAGAGAGAATTTTTTATCAGACATCTTTTAAATCTGTGGTCACAACATTTCTCTGAAATCTTATGAATATGTCTAGTAATTTCAAAGAAAGATGAGATGGTTGTATTCAATTCTGGTTTAGGGACTTGTAGATAAAGCTTTTATAGAAAAATCATATTTAATGTGGTCTAGTTAATACAGACTTCAATAAACATCTTTGAAACACTCAGATTTCTATTAAAAACAAGAACTATTATTTGAGAATGTTAATGAACCAACCAAATGATATTGCTTTTTAATTTTAACTATTTTCATTTGTTATAGTTACATCATTTCCCTTTTCTCCCTCCATCTCCTCCTATGTCTGGCCTACTCCTCTAGACATGGCCCTTTATCTTTAATTTTTATTCTTACATATAGAGATGAACACACACAGAGAGAGACAGACACGTATCCTGCTGAGGCCATTTTGTGTTACAGTTTCATATTTGTGTTTAGGTCTGACTACTTGGTATTGGACAACCAATTAACCAATTAGGAGGTTTACCCTGGGGAAGATGAATCCTCTCTCTCTCTCTCTCTCTCTCTCTCTCTCTCTCTCTCTCTCTAGGACAACTAGGGCTATTATACAGAGAAACCCTGCCTGAAAAAAAAAACAAACAAAAAAAACACCAACATCAACAAAAACAAAGAAAAACATTGCAACAGAATGTTTATTTAGTTATAAAACATGTAACAAGGATGGCAATGTAATTTTTCTATCCCATTGGAAGTGTATATTTACTTTTGTTTTCTTTTTTTTTAAAAAAACTTTTATTTTATTATTCTGTGTGTCTTTCACATCATGCATCTAGATCCCTTTCTTTTCCTCTCCCTGTGTTTCTGATCTCTGGTCTTGCAGCTTCCCCACCCCCACCAGATAAAATTTAGAGAAAAAAAGAAAGAAAAATATAAGTTGTAGAGTGACATAGTGAGTCACGAAGTAAACTTTTGTCCATATTATCTTTATATGTAAATGTTCTTTGCAAACAGTCTTTGGTCTGAATCTAGGCCTTAGTTTCTGCCACACTGTCAATGCTGGGCCCTCATTGGACTGCCTCATGGTTATCTTGCTTTTGCCCTGTGTGGTGGAGATCCTGTGCTTTGGATCTGCAGGACTTGTCCCTTCAACTGCTCCAGCAGTTTATAGATGGGGTAAATATTAGATGTGTCAACTCATAACTATGTTTCTGGGCCTGGTAATTTGCAGAACTGGTCAGCCCACCAGCTCTCCCTTGTCCTCACCACCACAGTTGCTTTAGCGAGTTCACAATTGAGCAGTTATGAGCAAGGGCAGAGACCAGTCCTCTAGCTTTCATATCCTCAGGGTCTGTTCTCCCACATCTACACCTTGAGGGCCTGCTATACTGTGTTGCCCAGCTGTGGCACAGGGACACTCTCCCAAGCACTGCAGAAGATTTACTTTTGTTTTCTGAACTGGAAACTTTATAAATATCCATTGAATTTTTATAGTTACAGTTAACTGTTATAATTCTATATTTTCTGTTTAGCATTGATTGATTTATTTGTGTTTTCTAAGCTTTAGTTAACAGAATAATTGAAAGAGAGCCCCCAAGATAGCTCACAGTAAAGGTCTGTGAGATCAAGTATAGCTTCCTAAATTAGAACCCCAGAACCTACATGCTTCAGTGAGGTCATTCTAAAAGTTCTCTCTGACCCTGAAAACATAATAAATACATAATTTGTGTAAAAATAATGAAAAGACAGTAAAGTGTGATTAACAGGTTAAAGCTCCATACGTCATATATGAGAGCCACAGCTGAAGTTCATTGAGTACACAAGGGCAAAAGCAGGTGTTTCATGTGCTGTAATGAGTGTATTGGACAGTTTTGTGTATTAACTTGACACAAGCTGGAGCCATCAGAGAGGAAGGAGCCTCAGTTGAGGAAATGCCACCATAAGATCCAGCTGTAAGGCATTTTTTTCAATTAGTGATCAATTGGGGGAGGGGCCAGCCCATGGTAGATAATGCTGGGCTGGTGGTCCTGGGTTCTATAAGAAGGCAGGCTGAGCAAGCCAGGGGAAGCAAGCCAGTAAGCAGCTCTTCTCTGTGGCCTCTGAATCAGCTCCTTCCTCCAGGATCCAGCCCTGCTTGAGTTCTTATCATGACATTATTCAATATGAACAGCAATAAACCCTTTTGCCACAGCTTGCTTTTTGGCCAAGGTGTTTAATCATAGCAATAGAAACCCTAGTTAAGACTGTTACTCTACTCATCTCTTCACATCCTCCTTAAAAAATTTTGTTCTTTTCTCTGCCACATGAACTCATCTAGACTCTGGCATAGATTAATATACACTGAAGATACATTGTTTGTAGAAATGGGTTAGTAAAACATCTTACTGAGGGATGAAATGTCTTGGAATGTGGAAGGATCACCAGTGTTACATTCTTTGGTCACACATCTCCAGCATGAAGCTGGTTTCTGACACACCTGCCTTCCTTTTAAAAGGTAATTGCTGGTGGACAGGGTTCAGGAAAACAAGTACAGTGTTAAGGCTTTAAAACATTTTAAAAAGAGGTTACTATTTAAGTGAAGGTGCTCTGCATAGGACTCTGATCAATATACCTACAGAGTGCTCTAACTGCATGAACACCACCTACATCAGAGACATGAAATGTAACCAAGTATCACTTGTAAGTGCCCTGTTACAGCCTAGCTGGAAGGCTTTGTGAAGAAATTAGCAGGTGTAGTTCCTGTTTGCTATTTATGAGCCAGGTGCATTAATTTCGATTTAAGGAGCCTGGTTTCTGCTGGAGCCCTTCACTGCCTGTCTATAATTGGATAATGTGCTTCCTGCTCCAGAGTGGCAAGACTTGTTTCCTGGTCCTGAAGTGAATCGATCCAGTTGTTTCACCTTCAGCTCTCACCCTCCACCAGTTGAGGGAGCACCAGACCTCTTCACGGGAGGCTGGAGCAGCCCCTTGCTCTGGACCTCTCCCTAGGAATCTGGGCTTTCTCCCAGTGAGAACACAGCTCCCTCAACAGCAATTCAGTTCCATCCTTGCGTTTTCTCTTCACCAAGAAGTTTCACCACCGAGCTAGACTATTAATGAGACAAATCAAAACAGAAAATTTATTTGGGGTGTACAAGGCAAACAAAACAACTATTGTGTGTTTGGGACATTTTTGTTATTTGGATTTGGGAGTTTTCTCAAGCATACGTGAGCACTGTAATACAAGAAGCCCTCCCTGCCCCTCTCTGTCACACACATACCCTACACACCAAGGGGACACCATATGTCCCAGTTGAGACCTACGTGGAGAAGACATGCTGAGTATGTCACACAGTATTTCTGTAAGAGGACAGTCGTCAGTTTCCTCTCTGGCAATGAGAATTTTCTCACCCTCAAGACATGCAAATGACTTTTTTCATCTGTTCTTTTTATGTTATTTGCATAATTTTCTCCCTGCAAAAGTGAGAGCTGTCAAAAATTAACCATTTGGGGCTTCAACATTCAGTTTCATGACCTTTTCCACAGCATTAGATTGCTCCTGGGACCCAGTAACTTTGGATGGGAGACAGTAGAGGATCCTGACAAGTGGGTGAAAGGCTAGATGATGGGTGAGGAGCAGCAGGTAGGTAAAGGCATCTCATTCACAGTCCTTGGTATTTATTCCCTTGGATACAAATCCCATTGCTTCTCTTTATTTCATTCTATCAGCAATTACAGGTAAACAATATCTGTGTTAGATGTCAAATAGACTTCTGTTGTTACTCTGGGTAACAACATAAACCTTTTTTTTGTAAATGTGATGCTAATATAAAAATGCTATTTGAAAAAGTGCTCTGTTTTGCATGCTTTGGTTTGTAGGCTGGTGTCTGTACAAAACTGTCAGATATGCTTATTTAGTATGAATACTGCCTTTCGACAAGTCAGAGAGTTGCCCTCTGGAGGGCTGTAATAAACCTTTAAAGTCATTTTAGTTAGACAAAGGTTGATATATGTAGCAGGCTAGGGGCAAAGGCAAATCCAGCTATCTCTTTTATCACATTGCTTTAAACATGCTTCAGCTTTAGGCTTGGCTTACAAATCAGCCCGATCAGTATAGTAATTGTCTCACTGCGCCTTATATCTAACACGAATGCATCTTGCAAAATTGGCTGGAGAAAGCTGTTCTGCTGAAGTCCTGCAATGGCTAACACTGTAGCTAATCACCCTATAAATTATAGTCATAGTTGTTGTTTATCCATCAGGCTGGAAAAGACCCATTTCCCAAGTGGCTTCCGTTCCTTTTCTGATTCCCAGAAGACCCACAAACCGTCTGCATGCTTTGCCTGCACGCAGGGAGCGTTGCCTGATAATCAGGTCAATGAATACCGCCTGGCTCAGGGACCTGACAGGCGTCCATCACAGCAGTTAGGGAGCCTGCAAACAGTGCAGGCTCACAGAGTAACTCCGGCTAGAAAACATCGCTCAGTCCTCATTTACTCACTGGGAATCTCTAAGGATTTCAGCTGATCTTTTTCTCCCTTCAGACAGCGAGGAGCTTGGCATAAACAGAGGCAAAGGAGCACAGCAAGCTGCCACTCTGTGGGTGTTGATTGAAAACTTCGATCTCCCCACCGTTTCACGGTTGATCTGAAGGATTTCTCACTTGATCACGGAGAGTATTTCAATTAAGGTAAGTGCTGCTGCGCCTGACTGGCTGCATCGCGCGGAATCTCTGCACGGAAAGTTCTTACTGTCTGCGCTGACATTCTGCACTGCAGTAAGTGGCTGTCTATGGCAGGGCAAGGCTTAGTTTTACAAGCAAGTGTCCTGGATGCCAGCCTGCACTGGGGGATAATGGCATTTCACAGGCATTCTTATTAAATCTGATAGCTCTTCTTTCCGTCAAAAGAAAATGAAATGTTATGTGAAAAGGGTATGACTTCTTCTCTTGCTTCCTTAATAATCTGATTAGAGAACAGAAGGGTGCCAAGGTAGTTTGAATTTGCCTGACGTTGTTTCTTGATGTCAGAGGTAAAACTGGACTCTGAAATCTTCTTGGGGGCAAATAATTTTAGAGATCCTGTGCAAGTCTCTACTTCAGCAATACCCCTGCACTTCCTTTAGGTGTAAGGATGCAGGACTGAATTTCTGAGCGTTTAAAAGTGTGCATTTAGGAACTGAAATTTAAATGTTAACCATGTCTGATAAACTTTTCAGAGATATTAAGCTGAAGGATTGAATATTCTATTGTCAAAATGTATAGTCCTTATAGAAGATAGATAGAATTCTCTTATTAGGTGAATTTTGAAAAAAAAATACTGCTTTCCAAATTGCTTATTCCTAGGAAGGTGATTTAAGGTTATATGTGGAAATCTCAACTCTTAGGTATGTTATTTCTGAGGTTATTTTTGTAATCCACCTATAGTGAATTGAGGTTAGGTTAACAGGTCACACATAGTTTAGGGCAATTATCCACCTACTTTCAGTAAAATAGTTCATTTTATTTCTTCTGTACCCCTTCCTCTTATCAGTTTGTCAAAGGTACCTGGAAAGCTCATGGTAAAACTTTTTCCAATGTTAACTTGAATCATGTAAACTTTTCAACCTCCTCTTCAGTTTGCTCATGTAAATATATCCTGAATTATCATTGCCACTCTATGATCAGTATGATCAAGATAAACAAAGTATTTGTTCATTAAATTTACAGAGGACCTATTGATTATTACTTCTACCATGGGAGAATAGTGACTGTGTACCTTGCTATTGTGTTGGTCAACTACTATAAAATCAGTTTTTAGGAAATTAAATACACTACTTAAAATACACTTTTATTTGTCACAGTATCCCAAATGTGTTTTTAAAGTGCATATTTCCCAAATGTTGACTCCACTTTTCTGTCCATAAGTATGTTGAGATAGGAAGTCTTACAAAGATGTCATAACATTATCAATTCCCTATCTTTGTGTAATTCCTGTCGGAGCTGTTCAAGTCAATGCAGTTGCTATTGCTTCCCACACAGGAATAGAATGTTTGCAGAAGGACTATAGGCTTATGTTCTTGCTAGTTGCCCATGTTTCCACTCAGTACCTGAAGATAATTTGCTATTTCTATTGAACTGAGATGTCTATCTCTTTGTTGGGATAGGGTGGCTTCTCCACAATTTGAAGATAACTGTGGAAAATTGTGTTCACTGTAGTCACTACCCTGGTTAGCCTTATTCTCCTCTGCTCTTTTAAGCAAAATAGATAAAGAGGTAAATAACCATTTTCTTATTGCCAGCATCAGTTCTGTATTATAGACTATCCTGTGTACCAAGTTTAATCTGATGGTAAGCTCAGACCCAATGAACTTTTATGGGAAATCGTAATCAATGAAGTGTATGACCATCAAAGAATAAATATAGCCTGCTCTAATGCATTCAGGTAAACATGAAAACAAAGGGATTCTACTATTGCTATTGTAATTTTCTTAATTTTCATTACAAACATATGAGGGAATGGAGAAAGTCTTGTGAGCAATTGGAAATTCAGGTCTTCAAGATGACTCAGCAGGTAAAACTGTTTGCCACCAAGGCTGGGAATGTATGGCCCAAATGTTATAATGACAGAAAAGATTCTTGCAAATTGTCTTCTCAGTTCCACACATGCTCTGTAGCACATACATGTACATTAGTGTGTGGATGTACATGCACACACACACACACACACACACACACACACACACACACACACACACTAAATGAATGTAAAACAACTTAAGGGAAATTTAGCTATTTATTTTAGGTAGAATGTATGTTTTACTTTTCTCCAACTTACTATATTGTTGCCACATGTCACTATACACCTAAGAGCAATATGGATTCTCAATTTAGACTCGTTTGATTGTAACTTATTCTTCTGCAACATCAGAAAATATTTTATGGGCCATGTTTAAATAGAATAAAGCAGTTTGTAGATGTAAAGAACTGTTAAAACTTCATGAAATTTAGACTGGGACTAAAGCTCAGTGGTAGAACATTTGCCTAATATGTGTGTGTCCCTAATATCAAATCTCAACACACTGTCTTGTCCACACACACACACACACACACAGAGACACACACACACACACACACACACACACACACACACACACACACATACACACACACACAAACATATACTCATGCATAATGATTAAATCCAAAGTCACTTTTAGCAAACTGTGACTAAAAAGAAGCTAAGGATATCCATGTTCATACCAAAGACAAGTATAATATTAGCGAATATAGAAAAACTACTGTTTGGAAATGAATGTGAGATGTGAATTCAAATAGGGATAATAGCAATTAATAGATTTAAATTTAACATAGTTTATTTGCTGTTCATCAACTTGTGTAAACATTCTCATATGAAGAAACAATGCCTATGTATATATTTTAGTAATACTATTGTTTCTACACAAAATAGATGCACTATTATTTGATAAAAATGGAGAGTTGCCAGAAAATTAATATTAAGCTGGAAAACTTAATATAATTCATTGCCAAACTCAAGGATGTCTTAAAATTGCATGTGTAATTTATGTTGCACAACTATGATGTGTGGTAATATCTTTTGTTCCAATTATCTGTTAAAACTAAAAGCCATATTTTAGAGCCTAGAAAAATGGATTAGCAGATAAGAGCATTTACTTCTTTTGAAAAGAAAGCAGATTGGCTTACCTACATTGGTGACACTTTTCTCACAAAATTTCTATAATTCAAGTTGTATTGTATTCATTTCCCACCTTGGGCCTATATAGGCACCTACATAAATATGGTATACATACATGCATACATACATACATACATACATACATACATACATACATACATAATATACTCAGGCAATACCCAGAACAGATTACGTTAAAAATAATCTCTTGAAATCGATTATACTAGATATTGTAAAGAAGGTCAAACAACTTTTAGAAAGATAATCAAGAATGTGTATATATTTTAATATACACACATACACACTCACACACACACTGGTAATTATCAATAAGCAGAATTAAAATTATATTTGTTTTATTGATTGGTAAATTTTTGTCCCATCCTACATTTTTGTAACCTTAGTGAAAACTAGTATAAATCCATTAATTTATTTCTAAAGTATGAGTATGGTAAGTAAAGACTAGTATTGCAGAAAAGGTGGGTGACAGTATACAGGTAGAAAGTATAGTTACTTAGATCAAGACTATGTGGCCTTGACATTTTAGACCATAAGTAAATGTTACTAATTTCTCAGTCATTGCAAAAGTGCCTACTGATCACATTGGCCTTACAAGAAAACCATGAGGTAAAAGATATTCTCAGGGGAGATACTGGGTGTCTGAACTGTTTATGTTCAATAAAAATTGCTTTGTGATTGTTATGATTTGAGAGACCTGAGATAAACTTGAGAGTTACAAAGATGACAGAATTGAAATATCATATATAAGCTGCATATTTACGATAGTTAAGAAAGAAAGAAATCACCTTAAACCACTATACCAACAAAAAAATGGAATTTTTCATTTACTGTAAATTCCTCATACATAATAAGAGTGCTCCCCTGAGGAGAGGCAGCAAGTGTCTGTTGTCCTATGTGTCATAATATATAAGCCATAAAATACTGAGACATTTGCCAACTTTCCCCATTTTTTTCTCATTAGTGGTGCAAGTTCAGTTACCAGTTCAAATTGGGAAAACATCTTTGATTTTCAAGTTAAAACATTATAATTGACTTAACAATCGATATAACTATCATCCTTTTAACCAGTAGGTAGGAAGCATCTCAGGTGTATGTTCTGCAGGCCACCTTGACCAAAGCCTGACCCCATTGAGGACATGCACTTGCTCTGTAGCCTTGCACAAATCAGTCAAGGTAGCTAAAATTTGTTCTCCTATTCTTCCAAATGGATATAATTAATTGTATTATCCCTCCTATAGATCTGGTGTGACACATAAAGGAGATAACTGGTCTACCTCACTCATAATCTGTCAGGTGTTCTGAAAATGATGGTAATGTGGAAAGGAAACATTGTATTCATCCTTCACTTGACTGATCTAGGAGAGATTATTGCTGTGTCCTTCTGGCAGTAATAAGCAGCATGGACATAATCTGAAAAATCTGGTTCTTCACACTGTACTTAGAGCAGAACCTTTGCATTTTAAGAAAATACAATTTTTTTTCATTGGATTTCTGCTGGTGATTGAATGTGCTGTGAAGGAATGTAATCTAGGAGTCTATTTAGAGAAAGCTTCGTCCTTTGGACAGAGGACTAAAGTAGCAATTGAATCCTCTATTTTGATTCTTTTTGAAGAACACTGAAAGAACTGAAAGCTTTAAAACGTAGAGTCCCTGCTTGACTGTTTTTATTCTACAACTGACTGGATTACATTCAACACTCAAATTAGAGTTATATCTAAATGAATGTATTCTTTTCTGTATGGTAAAACATAAGCTCAAGAGCCTGTAAAGTTGAGTCCTTGTTCAGAAAGTTTCCTTGTTCAGATGTGAAGTATTCACGTTTGATAAGTTTTCTGGTTATTTGCACATTTGAATATAGTTTGACAATCTTGGTGGGAAAAAGCCCTTCCCTTTAAGTAGAATCTACTGCCTGGAAGTAGATTCATGTTTTTACATATGGTTTAAATATTCTAATCATAAATTCTGAACAAGGTATTCTTTATAGGGTCTATTTACTTACCTACCTACACAAAAAATTCAATCCTAGAAAACCATTTTCATCAATGAAATCCAGTTTTCCATATTCCAAGGCACATATTCTTAGGATTCTCTATGTAGGAAATTCTACTGAATTGTAGCAGCAGATTCTTGGGTCTTTCCCCCTTTTTCCTAATTTACTAGATGGAGACAAATACTGAAGAAGCAAAGTTTAGAGACATGATAAAGTCAGTTTGCACAGAAATGTGGCTGGGATTATTGTTATTCCCAGGTGATGCTGATACAGAAATGTAAAGTTGTGCTTCTGTCAAGAAGCAAATTTAAAACACAAAGTAACATGGAATTTCTCTGGGGGTTCCTTTTAGGATTTCTGTGTCATGGTTTCAGATAATGTATTTCTTTGTTTTAAGATATTTTACACCAATATGTGTGTGTGCACATGTAGTTACATATGTATGTGTGAGTATTCACATGTAACAGTGTAGTTATCCTGGTTAGAAAAAAAATCATGAATAAAATCATTCCATGCTTCTACCACATAGACATATACCAAACTCAGATCTTGGTTTTTAGAAGCTTGACTGCAAGAACCTTTATGAGCTAAGCCATCTGCCTAATCATGATCTTACCATTTAATATCCTCTCCAGGAAAGGTAGGGCTCCTGGTAGATAAGGTATATGACTCTTACATTATCTTTCTTTCTTCTCTACCCCATCTTAATGGAAAAAGTGCGAAGTCTTTTCTAGTGACTATCATATGACTTGTCTGGTTTTCCTGGGCCACAGGTTGATCAGCTTTGACAGGTGTCTGTTCTCATATCTGAGAGGTAGTAAGAAACTGAACAAAGAATAACTGACAAACTGTCTTAAAGCTTCTATGTAGTTCTTATTGTCGTTGTTTATTTTCACTGAAATTGCATATGTCAGCTTACTTCTTCACCAAAGTGTTTATCATTTCATCTAAAATCTGACACTCTGTCATATTTTTTAATCTTACTTTTACTAAATACTACCTGTTGGTGGTTTCTCCCATGTGACTATGACCACAGTATGACCACTGATACAAAGCCAAAGCCCAGAACAGAATCTGTCATGTCTTAAAATCTCTTGACAAGGAAGGAATGAGGACTGTCAAAGGCAGGAATGAGGCAAGGTGAGAACTGCCAGGGTCAATGCATCTTTGTATTTCACCACCTAATCTTTGTACCTTTTTTCTTTTCAACTGGGAGTAAACAACATAGACTATACTCTACCTGATGTGTCAAGTTATAAACCCAGCCAGCACATTTTCTGTTAGTGCTACTCATACCTATGTATCTGGACCTTTATGTCCTGCTTTCTAAATCCCACACACATAGATTTGTATCCATCTCTCTCCACTTCTCCTGTAACCATAATCTTATCACTCCCCATATGGTCGCTTTGCTACATTTCTGTCCTCCAGAAAAGAAAGCCCAACATTTCCATGGAATTGATGCCCATAAATACAAATGTAAGTATGTAAACTTTGTCCTTATCTTGGGGCTTCCTTTGTAGCTTGTCTTCTCCTTTAGTAGGCAACAAAAATCTTTTTGAAATCCTCTGGATGCAAGGTCTGATGGCTGCTCCCTCCTCTCTTGCCTAATCTACATCAAAATTTGAGCCAGCAATGGGCAGCATCTTTCTTTCAAACTTTGAAACTTCATCTGTCATATTACTTTGTAAGACCCTAAATGATCAGATCTGATTGGAATAATAATCTTGTAAGTTTTCATAGTAGACTTTATTCCCTTTCTATGTGAGTCACAGAAATCATTGCACTGTTTAGTGATGATAAGATCTGGGTGTCTCGATGGAGATGCTGTACATTGCTTGCTGAAACTATGCTCCCAGGGACATATAGAGATAACTAGGTGAAAATATACACTGAGTTTCTTCTCAAAAGTCATTTTTTCATAAGAAAACATCTGTTCTTTCTACTTTGACAATTTAGTCACTGCTATGTAAGAAAAATATGGTAAGCCCCTATGTTATCTCTATACAATGCCAGCAAATTTAGAAGTTTGTAATAAATAGACTAATTCAAAACTTCTACTATGTTTATAACTACAGAAATCTGCTTGTTAAATTTAAACCTATCTATCATAAAGACTGCATAGATATCACATCTTTAAGCAAGTAATAGAAATTCTTTCACACACATTGATTAAAGGTCACTTTTTACAATTAGTTCCTATCTGTGTAATAACAGGATAGCATTTCTCCTCCATTTATAATCAATGAACATGAATATTTTAAGTCACTAGTCCACTATCTTCAAGATACCATTTTGTGTTTTCTTATTTCATACCTTGGCAATATTTATTGTCATAGAATTATATTTATTCCAATTCTTAGCATTTATGATTTTTAGAAAATTATAATTGTTGGGAGAAAAATAGAAAGTGGCTACCTTGTGAATTACTAACTACCAGAACAGCTTGAATGGCTACATGTTTACCTTCCATGCTTAGGAAAGCATGTTACATTGTTACATTCAATATTACCATAATTAAAGTTCATTTTATTAGTTGTTTTTTTACATGGCACTACAAGATATACTGTAAAAATCAATATATAGCAAGCAACAGCATTAATTCTGGAACGAATTTCTCTCATAGATACTTAGAAGCAATCTCTTCTGTAATCATAATCCTCAAAAGGAAATTGCAATCCTTGCAGAAACACAGTTTGGGTCACCTGGGTCTAGGTCTCTGGATTTTTCTGAAAGCCTTCACAAGGCACAAATGACATTTTAAATAGCTTGTCAGGAAGAGATGTGATTTTTAATGCAGGCCCACAAAATATAATGGCTTTGTGTATGTGTGTGTGTGTGTGTTTTATCATTGCCCCTTAAGGCAAACATCTGAAAAGCAGAGAGGAGCATAATGCAAAGATAAATGTTGTGGCCACTAAGTAGGAACATATTACAAACATAGCAGGATAATAGTTTATGATAGAAAAAAATAGCACACTTGTTGGGTATCTCAGGTTTTTTTTTTTTTCCTGCTAAGAATTATCATTTGACATCAGGAATTCTTTCCTTCCCTGCTGCTGAGGCACTTTGTGTTTTAAAAACATTTCAGAGAAGAAAGCAGTGTAAAGTATACTGTGAGTTTGAGGGACAGAAATGGGGGGCCCTGTCCAAATTTAATCACAAAGTGCTTCTGTATGAAGAGATAAAACTGTCACACTGATTCCCTTAAGTAGCACAATGTACATCATGCTGATAGCTTATGTTATCCACATCTTGAACAGTTTCAAGATATAAGCCATGATGACCACTACCTTCTGTGTCTGTCTCACTATAGTTTCTGTGACTACTCCTGTGTCCTAACATTTGTGACTAAGTGACTCTCTCTTTTCCTTTGTCTTTCACTGTTTTTGGAGTGGTACTTTATCCAGGGAATATGATGCTTTGAGGTGAGAGATGCAGAAGGATTGAAATGTTTTGCTTACTGAATTGCTTCATTCCATCTTTGGCTGGGTATGCCTTGGAAAGATTCATACCATTGTTATCCTAACCCTGGATTCTGGTTAGTGGACTTCTCAAGATCTATAAAGATTAATATTGGTTATTAAATGTCTTCAGATGGGTCTGAGGAATGGAATTCTATAGTCCTTAGCAGAGCAGTATATCAGGCACACTTATTCATTCATATGAAAGTACTTACCCAAAAATTATAGACAGCTTTCATATACTCTATATTCTCAATAATTTGATCTCTTTCTATTTCCCTCTCACTCTCCCTTCCTCCCTCTTTTCCCCTCCTTCCTTATCTATTTCCCTCTCTCTCTCTCTCTCTCTCTCTCTCTCTCTCTCTCTCTCTCTCTCTCTCAATCCCCCACCTAAGTTTCCTCAGTTTCCCACTATCAGAAATTTCAGGCATACAGCACTTCACTACAATGTAATGCTCTAATCTGTTCTAGACAAATAGAATCTGGATTAACATTACACAGTGCTCCATCACTCCCTGTAACACAGTGCTGTCTGAATTTATTCAGAGACTCTTCAAACCATTTGGCTTCAGTTAAGTATGGAAAGTAGTGCCTCTTTAGTTCTTGTTGTCTTCTGCTTTAAAGCCATTAAATGCTGACATATGTATTAGTTCACTTTCAAATGCAAATACCACAATTCCACAGTAAAAAGAATTTTGTCTGGGATTGACTTTTGAGACTTCTCATTTCTAGATGCCCAAGTATGAGAAACCAATTCTGGTTTCTATCATCAACCTCCCAGAGATCTGAGGTTTCAGAGAGAACATGTGTATGTGGTACCTCTGTTTATCCTTGTCTTAAAGTTACTGGAATTCAGTGACAGACTATACCCCAATAATTTATCTAATCCTAAGTAGCATCTGGATGTAGGTTCTGTAACTTAATGCCTTTTTTGTACGTTTTGTAATTTTTTTGTGTTTTTGTTTGATTTTGGAGGCACTCATATTTACATATCCACCCCCCCATTCCTTTGCCCTTCCATCCTCCCATGATCCCAATCAACCCCCACAACTCATCCCCCAACTCCTCCCCAGGGTTAGTGAGGCCCTCCACTCAGGACCATCAAAATCCATCATATCATTTCATGGAGGGCCTAGGCCCTCCTTGCTGTATCTGAGCTGCAACAGTATCCCTCCATAAGGAAAGGGCTCCCAAAGTCCATTTGTGCTCTAGGGTTAAAGACTGGCTCCACTGTTAGAGGTCCCATAGACTGTATTGGCCTTCTAGTTAGCACCCACATTCAGAGGGCTTGGTTTGGTCCAGTGCTGTTTCCACAGCTTTCTGACTAGGGACTCCATGTTATCAGTAGGTCAGGCCCACTGTTTCTGTGAGTTTCTCCAGCCCTGTCTTGGCTCCTTTGCTCATCCCTCCTTCCTCTCCACAACTGGATTCCAGGAGTATGGTTCAGTGCTTAGCTGTGGGTGCCTGTTTCTGCTTCAAACAGCTACTGGATGAAGGCTCTAGGAATGGTAACCAAGATAGGCATCAAATCATTATATCTTGAGGGCATCAAAGGCAGCCTCTACCACTGCCTGGATACTTAGTTGGGGTCATCCCTGTGAATTTCCTAACATTTCCTTGTGCCAGATGTCTCTCCAAACCTGTATTGTCTTCCTCTATCAGCCCATCTCCTTTCTTGTCCTCCTCTATTCCTCCCCTGTCTCAGTCCTCTTGTTCTCCTCCCCTTCTTTCCTTCCCACCTCCTTTCCCTCCCCCACCCCCACTTTGCTCAGGGGTTCTTGTCCCCCTCCCCTTCCTCAAGGAAATATGCAGTCTTCTCTTGGGGTCCTCCTTGTTTCCTAGCTCCTCTGGCAGTGTGGATTGTAGACAGGTAATCCTTTGCTCTTGTCTAAAAATCATATGTTAGTGAGTACATACCATGTTTGTCTTGTTGTGACTGGGTTACCTCACTCAGGATGGTTTCTTCCATTGTTATTTTTTTTCAACTGAGTGGTACTCCATTGTGTAAATGTATCACATTGTCTCTATCCATTCTTTTGTTGAGGGGCATCTCGGTTGCTTCCAGGTTCTGGCTATAAAAAATAATGCTGCTATGAACATGGTTGAACATATGTCTTTGTTGTATGGATGTGCATTATTTGTGTATATGCCCAAGAGAGGAATTTCTGGATCTTGAGGTAGAATTATTCCCATTTTCCTAACAAACAAACATACTGATTTCCAAAGTGGTTGTACAAGTTTGCACTCCCACCAGCAATGGAGTAGTACCCCTCTTTCTCTACATCTTCTTCAGAATAGACTCTCATTGGTGTTTTTTTTTTTTAATTTTAGCCAACTTAATGCCTTATTATTGGACTTATATTTTCACAAAGGGAGCCTTGGAGGACACAGTTAATATCATAAATATTTGTTCAAGTATTTGCAAAAGTGCGTAATCATTTAAACCCTTATACTTGTTGTTGCGCTTACTGATATATACTATAAATTTCAGGAAGAAATACCAGAGTTGGAATGTAACTCAGCAGCAGGAGAATTACTTCTAATGTTCAGGCTCCAGCCCACTCACTCCCTAAACAAAATAAAGCAAAAGTAAGAAATACAGTCCAGAATTAAAGACATGTTCACATATAATGTTTTATAATAGTTAAAAGATCTTAAAAATTAGTCTGCAAATAAATCATCTGCTGCATAGAAAAGACAGAGATGGTGAGATGATATATGAATTGAAAACAGATTTTCCAAAATCCTGGATTTATTCATCTAAATCTGATGAGGTCATAACAGTCTCACAAATCTAGAGACTTTAAAATCCTGGTTATTACGTATATTTTGTAAAACAAAAACAACTTAGTAGTCTTCTAGTCATTAGTTATGGTTGCTTCATAGAAATATAGAAAATAGCAAAATTGTCCTTTTCTTGAATTGTGAGATATGGTAAGCGTCATCTGACCATCATATTTGTAAAGCATGCTCAGTTTGTATGGATATTAACATTGAAGCACAATTTTCAAACTTGCTATAGCATTTCATTAAATAATGGCAAAAGCATTCTTAACCTTATGAATGTTTACTTTGTGGGTAGAGAAAGAATAAGAGTTAAGGAAAGGAAGATGTTTAGTGAGCCTTAATGATGATAGTGATGTGATGTGTCTATGAGTGTGTGTGTGTGTGTGTGTGTGTGTGTGTGTGTGATGTCTGCGCTCCTGCATGCCTTTATGTCAAAATATGTGTGAATGTGTGTTGTTCGTCTATGGATGCATTCAATACAGGAATTATATGTAATAACATATTTTAAATGTTTCCCTGGTAACTCCGTTGTAATTAGAAGTAAGTTATCTTGATATTAAAGATAAAAATTGAGATTGATTTTACTGTTAGAAAGATGATATTCACTTTATGCAGTTTTTGGTAAATGAATTTATCTCAATAATTTGCAAGAACCCCACAAGAAATCTTTCTTTGTTTTCAAGCTGACTGGAAACAGATCTATAGGAAAATAAATGAAGAAGCACCTAAGAATTTCAGGAAATTGCATTCAAATTATAAATCAGAAAGAATCCATACTTGTTGAGAGACTTTATAAATTTTAAAAGTGGTGATTTTTTTTGTGAGGTGTGACTAGATCACCTTTGGGAAAGTGGAGACAGGAGTAAAATTACTGACCCAAACTTTTTACTGCCCAGTAGTATTTTAGGAAACAGATGATAACAACACAGTTCTAGATGACAAAATGTTATTACATCCTTTTTCCAATACATGACCTTCATAAAATCAATAAACACCAAAATAAAATAAAGCACAGAAGGAGCAGAAGTCATGCTACAGAAAGGCCTCCACACCAAGTGGCTTCTTACAGATCTCCTTGTCTCTATCATCCGCAGGCTGAACTATTAATATAGAAGGCTGTAGCATGAAAGATTGAGGAGTTTACTATGAATATCTCACCCTGGTCCACATTTACAGGTTTGTCTAGGTGTTGAGAAGTTGAAACTGCATAGGAATTATTTGAGAAAAGAAGCAATGTTCATCATATGAACTATTTCAAGGGAGAAAGGAATTCATCCAGGGCCATTTCAGTTTGCTAAACTCTCAGTGTCTTGACTTGGGGCAGAGAGAACAGAAGCAGCAATAGAGAGGGGGATGGGGGCTTCAGTGAGACTGAGGATGTTTAGGGAGTTGTTTCAATCCCAGGTTGCATGTTTGGATACATTTCTCAATTCCCCTTGCAGATAGGAGATTTTTAATTCAAAGAACTAAGAGGTTTTTGAACACTGTGAAGTTTCCCCCTATCTACCTGAGTAGGGTAGATACACTGATTCAGTGTATTCATGTTGTCAGTATGTGCCCAGTATAACCAATGCCACTGGGAATATATTATACTCAGTACAAGTACAGAAAACTAGATTTTTCTCCCAGACATAAAAGAATATAAATTCACAAAATACACTACATGCACATCTACATCCACACACATAATACACCTTAACACAAACATTAAAATATACAGACACAGAGACACACACAGAGAACCACACACACACACATGCATGCACATGTGTGCATACATACAGTTTTTACTAAGATTCACGCTACAATAGGCATGTGGTGCCTTGTCTTTTTTGTTTGTTTGTTGGTTGGTTAATTTTTTATTTACATCCCTGGACTTCTGGTTTTAGACCCTGTGTTTAAGATGCTTACAAACTCCTGCTGTCATTACTAATTTTATAAAGCTGGATTATCTGTATGGGAGTGCGTGTGTGTGTGTGTGTGTGTGTGTGTGTGTGTGTGTGTGTGTGTGTGTGTGTGCAAATATCATATTGTGAGAAGAAAAACTGAGCACTTTATCTTTTGGTTGTTGTTCCCTCATCATGACCTATGTCTGGAAAGAAGGAAAAGAGGAAGCAAAACATATTCTGCTTTTTTTCACAAGACTATGAAACCTAAATCTTTCTATGAATCACTTTTTTGTGATAATTAAACCAAAATAACAGGGTTCCCTGGTTGTGGGCATTTGTAAAACATAAAGCATATTGCTGTGCTCTCAAGTTTTTAAAGCATCAAATGAAAGAAACTATGAAAGATATCAGATGTAGTTTCTACTAAAAACAGTTTATCTAAGAAAAATAATAATTGTTTTTCCTGTGGTTGAATATCTAGAGATATGAACAAAACCTTCAAAGGCTAATAGCTCAGCCAGTGGCCCAAATACATGTTTTTTTTTAATTTAACAGACAGAAATTTCAGTTTGGCTGTACTATGTATGTATGACTATTCTTTCTTTAGCTGCTTTCCTTCCATTTTTAATGCCTCCTCCTTTTCCTTTTACATCCCACAGATAATACTTTCTACCTTATAGAATGTGGAATAATGACAATGCCATATAAATAGGCTTAGCAATGTCAGATTTATAGACGTCATACAATGGCTGTCGACTTTATCTTTATTACATGAACTGCATGACACAAGCTCTCATATTTCCCTGGCCTTCTTTTTGTAATCTTTCATCATCTCTCGATTCTGGTCATCCTGGTTTTTGTCCCTGACCCCAGTCTCAACCTTGCCCCTAAGGGTTTCTAATAATTTCAAGCTAAGAAAAACCTCTGTTTACCAGAAAGATAGAAGCAACTTTTATTAGAGACCCTTGGTACCTCAAATGCCTAGTACTAGGATAATAAAATTGTATTCTATCTCCATCAAATGATAGTTTTATGATGGCAGAGGACCTCTGGCTGGATTGTTACACCTCAAGCACTCAATGTGTCCCCTGGCTATGGATGAAGACTCCCTAGGTGCTCTCTGTTTATTTTGGAAAGAATATTCTTTTTTCTCTTCTGAACTCTTATCATCTGCAAGGTGAGACTCCTGCTGTGAAAGCTCTTGAGAAATCACAACTCCTGTGGGCAACCTGCTCCTTGCCCTTCCATTCTTGTCAGTTTTTACGAAGAGCTTGAACCCAGCCTTCCCTCTGAGGCTACCAAGAACATACAGAATGAATGACACGACTAAAGAATGATAAGAAATGGGATGCAGAAAACATAATCAAGAGCTGGCAACAAATCACCTCTTAATAGGCCAGATATCCCAATGTTTTACAAAATTCCCACTTACATCTGGCATGGGTTCAGTTTGATTTTTGTCAACAAGATTTCCATTAAATGGGATCTTATATCATAGATAACAGAATGAATGTCTATCATGCTGTGAAAACAAATCCTTGGCTCCAGTCTATGCATTCACCATGGAAACTTCACTTCCATTCCTTAACTCTTATAAACATAGGCTGTGAAAATACCTACCAATTCCATTAAAAATTCTTTCCTTTCTTCTATTCACTAAACTCCTACTGATAGAACAACTAATACATTCAGTTTGTTTTAATTATCTATGGCGATATATTGTTTATGATCTAATAAAGTTTGCCTGAAGATCAGAAAAGCAATGGAGCCAGTTACTAGCTCTTACCTCTACCTCAGACTGAAATGAGTGATCCTGTCCCCATAAATCCTCAGACTCAATTTGACTGCATCTGCCTCATCCCACCTTATATTCCTCTCTAGTGCTGGGATTAAAGGCATGTCATCCCAAGCGCTAAGAACTTTCTCTTTTAGACTGATTCACCCTCATGTAACCCATGGTGGCTTTGAACTCACAGAGCTCCATTTGCATCTGTATCCAGAGTGTTGTGACTAAAGTTGTGACCACCACTGCCTGGATTGTATAGCTGGCTACCTTTGCATTCTGATCTTTAGGTATACTTTATTAGATCATAAACAATATATCACCACAGTATTCCATAATGGCACTTACATGTGCTATCATGAGTTCATTAAGCTGCTTTTATTAGAACCACACTTTCACTGTCTTGTATTCAATAATTGCTCCTGGTCCATTCAGAAGTGTAATTGGCTCCTATAAAGTACCTACAGGAGCAACTGTACAAATGCAGTTTTTTAAAAGTATTTATTTTATTTGTGTGAGTGTTTTGCCTTCATAGATTCATACACACCATATTTGTTTCTGCTGCACATTTAGGCTAGAAAAGTTAATCAGATCCTCTGGCTGTAGAGTTATAAGTGATTGTGAATAACCAACTTTGTACCAGGAACCAAATCTAGTTCTTCTACAAAAGCAGCAATTGCCCTTAACCACTTAAACACTGAATATATCCAGCCCATATATTTCCATCATATAAAGAATGTGCCATGCAGATTTGGTTAGTTCCATAAATCCTCTCCTAAAAATCATTTAAACACTATGAAAATCCCAAGAGAATCATTGTTCATCAAAGTTGCATACATTCAAGAAACCGGATGGTATCAGAGCAAATTAAAAACCTTCTACAAAGGCAGACTTTGCAATCCTCAAAGATAAGCAAAGTTGTCAGAGAAAAAGAAAAGAAAAAATTCCCATTATCTAACATAATTTTTACAATTTCAAAGACCACTTTCTTGAAATCTAGTTTCAGCAACTTACATTCTTAAATGTGTTATTTAACCTTTTAATTTACTTTGTGTGTGTATGCATCTGTGTGCATACTCCTGAGTTCTTACACATGTTCCACAACACATATATGAAAGTCAGAGGAAATCTTGAAGGAATTGGTTCTCTCCTTTTACTATGTGCATCCTGGAAATCAAATTCAGATGTCAGGCTCAGCAGAAGGTGAGATGTTTGATATCATATCAACTTGGTAGTCATTGTTTTGGTTTTATTATGATGTGCTTCTCCTTAACAAACTTTAGTTTGGCATAGTAAGTCTGTAGACATGGGGATTTACATTATAATGTAGGTGGCCAGAAGCATTAATTTCTCCAAAATATACAATAGACATGTGTAGGATGTGATTTTATTAGAAGAATGAGTGAGTATTTGTTACATTTAAAAATCTCCCCAGCATGGGTGTTTAAAGGCTGTCTTTTTAAACCATTGGAATACCTACCAGTATAGCAGTTCTGTTTTCTCCCTGGAACTTTTTATTTAATGCTTTTTTTAAATCCCTCTGTCAATTCTGAAAAAATAGTTCAAGAAAATACTGGATCCTTTCATGGGAAAAATGACTAATCAAAATGGTTTCAATCTAGTTCCTACAAGAAATGGGCAGAAATTTCACCTCTAACAGCTCCACTCTGGACTCCAGTTACAGGGTCCCTCTGTAACAGAATTGCTCTAGGTGACACTTTTGGAGGTAGGGATGGAGAAGATGTGAAGAGTAGACAAAAGGGTGAAACATGTGAGCAAGTCGTTGTGGCTCTTAGATAGAAGAATAAATGAGGGTGCTCCCTTTGAAGCTGATTTTATGTATCTATTTTTACCATAACAAATTTTACCAGAGAGGAGAAAGCGTATTCTTTTGAGATGTAGGTTTCAGATTCAAAACTGCAGCATCCAAATGCAGTGAAATTAACTGACTTGAAATGACTTCACATCATCTAAGTCACACCCGTGCAAGTCAACTTGCAAGGTGATCTTACATAGCTACACACGATGAAATCTGCTTTTGTTCTGAAGAGCAGTGAGAAAGCTTCTGCGGGTGCTTTTATTTTCATCCTCACCAATTGGTATGTTGGAATTCGGTTTAGACCAATGGTTATCACCCAGGCAGATGATGATGACTCAATATGAGAATTAAATACAAAAGTAATCATGTTGGCTACCTAATTATTCAAATCTTAATTGTGACTCTGCTGGCCCAATTAGCCCAGAACACAAGGCTAATGTTAGGGATGGGTGGGTGCTCAGCAGCTGTGCCTAAGTGAGAGGCATCTCCCGCCAAGAAGGGCAAGGATGGCAGAGCCTGCTCAGCAGCTGTGAGCAATTGGCTTCAGAGAGGCACACAGGGTCAGCCGGAGGGGTGAAAAGAGGATGTTGGCTTGCTCTAGAGACATGCTTCCCTCCCTCGGCAGTCTAAAAAGAACACAAGCCACTGTGTGTAATTTGACTAAAACTTAAAAAGGAAAGCAACAACAAAATAATCCTGTTCCTTATCCTTTTCAAGTTCATACTGCTACCCAAAGAAGCAAGCTGGCTACAACTTAAACAAAAAAAATCAATGAGCTTATATAAATTCCTTAAGATCACATAAGACTACTAACATTTACATGACCTATATTGTGCCTAACAAAATAAATATAAATGAACACTTTGATCCTCTACATTTTATGAGCAATAAAATGATAAATCTATTGGTTATTATTATTAGTTTTGACCATTGCTGTATATATAAAATACATTATCTTAGCATTTGATTTGTTTACATTTTATTATTGATTTTTATATTTAATATGTAAGATGGATTCCATTAGTAATATGATTGACTTTTAAAGTATTTATTGTTAATATTTATTAATAATATATGAGCATGTTCTTTGCTGAATAAGTTAATTATTAGTGAAAAGAAATAGTGGTAGGAATTAACCAGTCTGACTAGCACTGTAACTATACAAACTTTGTTCTAGATTTAGATTAGCTTCCCTGGCAGTTACAGGCAGTGTCATATGCTCAATTTTTTAATTGATTTACATTTTCAAGTATACAAGTGGAAGTGCTTAAAGTTATTGAAGATGAAGATGGCAGTTTTCAGAAAATGTGAATATACCTTACATCTGAGTGTAATAGGAGTGATTTAAAGTTGTCACAATTGGTTTGGGAGGTGGTTACATTTTAACAAAATTAAAAGAATTTCAGGAACTTTTCCAACATTATGCCATGGTTCTCACTTGAAGCCGAATCACAATAAGAAACCATGATAGTTTTCTGCTACTGAGCAAACTGCATTTCACAATTATGGTTTATGTTTAATGGGGATAGCTGCACATAAAGTGGGTTATACCAAATCAGCATTGCTTCCCAATGCAGCACAGAACAGCACCCTGCCTACTTCACAAAACTCATGCCTCCCTTGTTGCCTATAAGGAATATATATATAAATAAAAGCTTGCCAATCTTCCTTCTGAGGGAGTTTTAATTGAGGATAATGAAACATCCTTAGCTCCAAAATGAGAATATGATAGCCACAAAGCCCTTTAAAATGCTAATAGGCAGGAGACATTTATGAAAGTTTTGTGAGATTATACATCATAATAATGGTGGAAGTAGAAGACAATTTGTCAGATACAGCTGCAGTGATCAGACCTGTTTTCCCAATTTCATTTGCAATGCTGTGTTGAATGAAGTACAGCATAGGGTATCTACAAACCACCCCTAAGTTGCAATTAGCATTAGAAGTGTTAATTACACATTTCTTGTCTTGCTTCCACTTTTCATTTCAGTTGTATTTTCCCTGCACAATCCTTTGACTTTAAATCACAGGGACAACATCTAAAGTGTGACTAAGCGTCCTACCCATTCTAGAGGGCTGCCTCAGCTGTGAGACATGAACCCAGATGTGATAACGCATGGCACTACTTTAGCAAAGTGGAGTAAGAAATCACATTGACAGGGCTTAGATCAAGTCTGGGTTACTAAATGTACTTTTTTCTCATCCACCGACTTCAAGGTCAACGATTTTTACTTTATGAGGCATATATCTTATGTGACAGCAGAGGAAGAAATGTGGACAGTGCAGGTTAATGCATCTGGGGTCATAATGGACTTGAAAGAGAAGAGAATCAGACCTCTTGAGATATTCAGTGAACATTCCCAAGTTTAAAAGGAATGTTGATTTAATGGCCAAAGTTATGTTTAATACCAAGTTCTATGAGAGGCAAGAAAGGACACCTTTCAGTTTCCCGTTAAACAAAGAAAACTTCTCTATTTTCTTTTGAAGAGTTCGTGGCACAAAAACATGGCAATAAATTATTTTTTAAAGCTGTGTGTGTGTGTGTGTGTGTGTGTGTGTGTGTGTGTGTGAGAGAGAGAGAGAGAGAGAGAGAGAGAGAGAGAGAGAGAGAGAGAGAGAGAGATCATGTGTGTGTGAGATCATTTGTGTGTCGTTGTGTGTGTGTGTGTGTGTGTGTGTGTGTGTGTGTGTGTGTGTGTGTGTGTGATCATGCATGTTTGTGCAGGTACATACATGCCATATCCAGCATTTGGAAATCAGAAAACAATTATAAGTGTTGGATCTTGCTTTCAATCTTGGGACAGAGACTCTTGATGTTCACTGTTGCATACACAAAACTAACTGGCCTGAGACCACTAAGAGATTCTCCTGTTCCATCTCCCATCTTCACTCAGAAGTTCTAGCATTATAGATGAGTGCTACTATGTCACATTTTACATTGGTTCTGGGGATCTGAAATCAGTTCCTCTTGCTTGTTAGGCAAATAATTGCCCGTAGACATCACCCCAGCCTTCTATGGTGATTTTTTTTTGAGGTTCTTTCCACTACAGTGTTGTAAAGGCAGAAACTTCTGTTTCTCAGATCAGTGCTGATCTCAAGGATTTGAGATGACAAGTGTCTTTCCTCAGCCTCATCAGTTGCCAGCAGCATGAGAACCATCTGCCAAGGTGCCAGGCACCGGTCTTCTGCTACTAGAGGATGCTACATGTGTCTGTGGGAATGTTTGCCTATGAAAAATCAGTAGTGAATAAGTAACATTAATTAGTGACACCAGTGATGTATAAGAACAGAAGTGCAAAAAAGATAAACTGCTACTCAATCAGCAGGCATAGTTAGAAGACATAGTTAACTGTGAATGACAGTATGCTCTAAGGATTAAGATGTGTGTGCATTTCCCCTCTTCTATTACAGTATTGCTAAATAGGTCCTCTATTTTATTTAATGGGTTTATACTTTGATTACATTGGAATACTCTGGGACATTAGGTCTATTCCCTAAAATTAGAATTAATAGCATTTTCTTCAACAAATTTACTTATATACTTTTCATTAAAAATTCTTGAATTATTAAATACCTTTCAAACTACACTTTCATAACTATCTTTTACCAAATTGCAATTATGAAGATTCAAATTTCCATCAACTCAATGATTAAAAATGTATTTGGAATATCAAAGTGACTTCTATGGGTATATAGAATATACTATAAATCACATTTGAAAAAAATTGTCCTATCTTTCCATAAAATATCCTTTTTTAAAAGATTTCACAATTTTATCTACAAACAACAAAGTTTAAGTGAACCACTTCGGTATAATCTTTAGAACCCCTACATAACATCACATCCCGAGGAGGAAGTCAAAAGATATCAATATTAAATTTGATTGGATGAGTTTATTAAATGACAATAATACAGAGTTTTAAAAATTCACACATCTGTAAACAGTCTTTAAGAATGGAAGTTTGCATTTTCAGATTTCATGATGTTAGATTTTTGGATTACTAGAAGTTGGTATAAAATTAGAATTTTTAATAATGAAAAGTACATGGCCATAAAGATCCTACTCAAAGATATTTAAGGAGAGAATATTCCCTGGGTTGAGTCCCAATGAATTTCTATCATGCAAATTAGAATCAAATAAAAGGCTGAATAATCTCAAAAATTTGTTCTGGGAATATACAAGTCATTTTTGACTATGATTTTTTATTTGCTATAAAGTCCTTCCACATCACTGTAGAACAAGCAGTATGCTTTTCCATTATTGACATTAGAATATCCAAATATCGGTTCATAAGTGCAGATGAGTGGTAGAACACATTTACCCTTACATTTAGTCTTTTGTGTAAAAACAAAGAAAACTAATAAAATTTACAAGCAGTCATTGATGGGTGGAAAAATGCTACTAGATGTTACCTCTATATAAAAACAACAGTAATAAAAGGAGACCATGAATTCTGTGTGTAGTGAGAAAAGGACATTATTACATGGGAACAGTTGGAGGACGGAGTGGAAATCATGGAAATATAATAAACATGCAATTTAAAAACATATGGAGTTTATTTTGAAGATAAGCAAATAGAATTTCATATGTGTGAAAAATAGGTGATAAGAGGAAATATCCATGCAAATATCTCGAGAATTTGTACCACAACAGAAACAATTTTTTTATATAAATTTTTATTTAAATTAGAAACTTGTTTTACATATCAATCCGGGTTCCCTTTCCCTCCCATCTTTCCCATGCCCCCACGGACCACCCAGCAACAAATGTAAATACCAATTACATAGTAGGCCTTTCGCTAATTAGAATCATTTTAAGAAAAACCTAGAGGTAGTCACACATTCAGTATAAAGAAGTGGCAGATGAGGAGAATGCAGTGTATGTGATGACATAGGCATCCTTCACCTCCTTATGCATCTTGTACCTTCATGGGTCACCTTGCTTCTCCTTTGACTTCATTCTTGTTCTTCTTAGCATAGTGATAATACTATAGACCCAAGTGAGAGGAAAATTCATAGTCAAAAGTAGTATTTTTCCTGTTTTTCTGTTCCATGCTTTCTTTCTTTGTTCCAGATCTCTGTTCATTATTGTGCAAATTCATAGAACAAAAGCAGTCGCTCTCTATTTGCTTTTGGCAACAAGTTGAACAACCTACTAAGATTGTAATTTCATACCCTAGGAAAAGGTCTTGCAGAAGTTATTGAGGAGAAGACGAAGAAGGAGCCCTAGGCAAGGCATGTGTGCACTGCGGAGTCACATAGTCTTGAAAGCCAGCTCAGTTGAAATGTGTTATTGTAAATGTTATTAGTGACAGCCAAATGACATGTATTTGGTAGGGAAACACTGGTTGTAGATTTTAAAACAGGGCCAACTTCTTGAATGTGTTTCACTATTTTCTTCTCATTTATGAATCCATTAAGAACAAAAGGTATTTTATTAGCTCCTAATAAGATATGATGCATTAATGATTTAAATACATTATTTTTCCTTCCATGCAACTTTAAGATTTGTCATGGTTGCCTGCTTAATAAAGTAAAATGAATTGAGACATTGAATTCCTTGGCTAATATCACTACCTTAGTAGTTGGAAGGTCAGGTACAAGTATATGTCTTTTTAGGTATGATTTTGTTTTTATTTGTTCTTCACTATGCTCTGTCTAGTTTCTTTTTAGACTAGCCAAAGCTCTGGATACAAAGTCAGATAGAAAAACAAGTCAATAATTTCTGATGCTCCTCTAGTCTCTATCACAAAGATTATATCCTCCAGAGCCCTCAGCTTGTTTAGTTGGGAATATAGAATATAGATATGATTTCACAACTGTTTGTCTTTGTAGGTTGCAAATTTGACACTAGATAGGCAAGAAAATCAGTCACCAAACAGAGAATGGTTGCAGATTTGGTGACATTAGTTACATCTTAAAGAGAATGCAATTCAAAAATTGTAACATTTTCAATAGTACAGAGAACTTTAGTAAAGAGATTATTTACTTAAGGAAAAGAATTTATCAGCCACAAAAAGCACACCCACTCCCCACCCCCACCCACATACAAAATGAATGCCATTTAAGAATTAGTTGAGTTTTTGTGTTTTGGGAAGATTGGTGAGGTATTTCTCCATGTATCAATTCAGTTTATAAGTACAAAATGTAGTCATTGAATCTCTAATTTATGTCCAAAGTACTGAGAGCAGAGAGCGACTATTTGTGACTTAGGAAGACAAAGTTTGTAGGTTAGACATTCAGGTAACAGGGCTATTTTTTTTTTTTTAACTTGTGTTGTCTATGGTGTTATTCATGTGTGTGGCAGAAAGTATTTGGAAGTCAAATTAGAAAGAATTTCCAAGCTGGCTAGTAATTGAAGTGTGTATTCAATGTTTTACTATGTCTGAGTTGGACTCATTGGTTAGAGTAAACTTCTTACATAGCATCCTTAGATCATCTACATAAGATGAGCTTGCCACTTCTTTTTCCTTGAGATATTTGTTTCTTATGTATAGTAATAACTGCACGCTGTATTTTCTCAGTGAAATAATGCTTTTAATTTTAGAAGATTGGGTCCATAAAATTTCCACTAAATATCTCCCTAATATGCATTAAGTTGGGATTTGTATGCTATATCAATTGAAGGATCAATTTATATTGTAATAAAGGTTTGAATTTAGTTTGTTTCTAATGCCCTTGTCTAATTATGTAGTACTCTATAGTTTTATCTAGTGGAAATACTAAAAGTAATAAAATTAAACACTTAAAAAACATCTAGATCACAGAAGCTAAGAACATTAACCATCAATTTTGGGTTTAATCAAACTTTTAACTAAGCAACAGTCTTTAAGAGTTTATACATGATGTTTTAAGACAAGTAACAATTTGAATTAACATTTGCATTGTATCAATTAACTTCTGAAACATTGAATTAATCTTCAAACTTTACGATAATGAGAAATGTATCATAGTTTGTATTTAATTTCAATTATGATTAAGACAAAAATCTAAAAAAAGGTTTTGGTGTTTCCTGTTTATAGCATGAATCTGTAAAAAAATACTGCATAAAGTCAATTAAACTACCTCTACAAAAGTTTGCTATAGTATGCCATTAACCTCTATTTGAGAACAAAACAAATAATTACAACAATTTTTTCCATACTCTTTAGTGAGGAAAAAACATGAATAGATATGCATAGAAAGGTTAATATTACTGATTTAAACATAAATGCATAAATGTGAGATGATATTTCATTAGGGATTCCTATTGCTTGCTTTCATTTAATTACTGTCTATGGTTTGCCAATATAAGTTCTAAACAATTAAAGCACTATTTTAACCCTACAAAAATAACTTCAATGAAACCCTGAGGTCCAAGTTTATGTGTCTGAATTTGAACTTGGCTTCACTTGAACTTGTAGCTACTTAAGCCCTGTCAAAGACTGACTTTTGCTAGTTAGACTGTTAGTGTTATTAGCCAATGTCACAAATTTTAATATACTTCTTATTATTAAAACATACCATAATACAAATAAAATTTGAAAACTGAGATTTATGTATTAAAATTGAAAGGACTCAGTATTCTCAAATTTGTAATAATACATAACAATATTGGGTACAATAGAACATAGTGTTAATCATGTGTACCTCACTCAGGTTTTCAAGTTAAATTGATGGAAAATACCTAGATTTTGAAGTAAGTGTGTGTGTGTGTGTGTGTGTGTGTGTGTGTGTGTGTGTGTGTGTGTGTGTGTGTGTGTGGTTAGTTTGTTTGTGTGTGTGTTACTATTGTGGACTATTCATTTTAATTGCTGCAACCTTTCATAATGACAACTGGGTAATACACGTTAACTATTTTATTGTTTATCCAGTCATTACAACATCTAATTACTATAAAAACATACAATAATAGAAAAATAATGTGTTTAATATATGAAGAGATAATCTTTTTTTTTTTTTTTTTTCAAGACAGGGTTTCTTTGTGTAGCTTTGGAGCCTATCCGGGCACTGGCTCGGGAAACCAGGCTGGCCTCAAACTAACAGAGATCCGCCTTCCTCTGCCTCCCGATTGCTGGGATTAAAGGCGTGTGCCACCAAAGACCGGCCTACAGATAATCATTTTTATAACAAATAAATATCTTTAAGTTTAGAAATATGTAGATAATGAAAATGATTTCCTGAAATGTATTAGCATCCTTCCCACAAGTATTTATTTATTTATTTATTTATTTATTTATTTTGTTTTTTTGAGACAGGGTTTCTCTGTGTAGCTTTGGAGTCTATCCTGGCACTCGCTCTGGAGACCAGGCTTGCCTCGAACTTATAGAGATCCAGCTGCCTTTGCCTCCGGAGTGCTGGGATTAAAGGCGTGTGCCACCAACTCTCACCCCCCCACAAGTATTTATCACTTGAAGATAATTATTAACCTTTTTAAGAAGAATGTAGCCACATTTCTCGTAATACATTATTCATAATAACCAAAGAAAGGCTTTTGTGAACATGGCAGTAATTAAATTGGAGATGTCCCAGGATACCCTCAGCATTTCATCTGAGATTATACTGGATAGCATGCCATCTGTAGAAGCTTTCCTGACTTAGGGTTCAGTTCTAAGCTGAAATTTAAACAAACAAACAAACAAAAAACAAGGAAACTGGAGAGATTATCATTCTGTGTACATAAAAGTATGGTCAATTCATATTGCAAGAATGAAAGGAACGCTTGCTGTTCAGGATAGGGGAAGCATTCTGGTTTCTCCTAGGAGACCAGTGAAAGCATGGGAGAGCAGACTATCACCAGTGGAAAGTATGCTGGAGTAACATCACTCCACTTGGAGTCCGAATGTGAAATGTCTGCCCAATGCTCATCTGTTTTGACACATGGTCCTAGTTGGCAGCACTGTTTCTATAATTTATAAAACCATTGAAGTACTAAGTAAGGGCTTAGACCATTGGGAATAGGCACCTAAGGTTCTTAGGCTTGCTGGCCTTTTGTCCACGTCTACTTCTCTCTGATCTACGAAGAAGTGGAAAAGGGTAAACCTCAAACCGAATAGACTGTCATCCCCCAAGTCATCCCCCATCCTGTTGAACTGAAACCACAAGCTAATGTAAATCCAAACTCCAGCCACATATTATTCACAGCCTTGACAATAGTGGCCCAAACCCTCATTTTCAGCCCTAGTGGTGGCATTTACTATCTTAATCTAAACTATGCCCATTATCCTTTTCCTAGATAATAGAGATCAAATTCAAGGATTGATATATGCTGAGAAAGTGTTCTACTAATGAGCTTCATTCTTAGACTTATTTTATTATTGTAGTAAAAACTATACAGAGCTGTTTAAACTAACATAAGATTAATTATATATTTGTCATATATAAGTATACATTGGATGTTGGAAAAGTAAGAACAAAAACTAAGTAAGGATTTGAGAGTGAAGAAAAGAAGAATCACACTCCCAATATACACACATTATGAGTACAGAGTATGTGGTGTTTGGTGGGTGGGCCTCTCTTCACTTTTGTGTTAGTCTTAAAGACTAATTTACTCTGATTGTACCCCAGAGTTTGAGATCCAGCTCTTCAGTACTAATTGATAAATGATGAAATCAAAGCTACCTTTAATTATTTTAAAAGCAAATTTCAGATACACTAAAATTAGTAAACCTAAATTGCAACCTGTCATTGGCATTTTCCCTTTTTATTGTAACTACCTTCATTTATGCCACTTCTAAAATCCTATGTTCAGGCTATCCTAAATAAACTCCATATCCTTAGTGTTTACTGTTATTTACTTTTTCCAATGTGTGAATGAAATCTTAGTTTTTTCAAATGGTTTTATACTAATTTGTCCTTTTAATATGAATTTGAAATGGAACATTTGGCTATAAGTTACATTTACTAAATTTGTCCTGTCACATGAGACAGTAACTAACACACTAGAACTTTTTATCACTAGAATGATACCCACATTCAGAGGGCCTAGTTTGGTCTTATGCAGGTTCTCCAGATATCAGTCTGGGGTCAGTGAGCTCCCACTTGCTTTTAAATATTTTTTCCAACTTCCAACATATCCATGGGTAAATATATGCATTACATTTTAAAATCTCTGTTTATGGTGGGAGTGGCATTAAGAAAGTATCTCAATGAAGTCTTAAAATCTCTGATTGGATACTCAAGAGATTTTATTTCATATTTTTAACATAAAATAAGTCAAAATTCAGGCATAATTTAAGATATCAAAGCCTGCCTCCTCACAAAGGCATTACTACCAAATGTACACTTGTGGATACACACACACACACACACACACACACACACACACACACACACACACACACACACACACACACACACACACACATATATATATATATATATATATATATATATATATATATATAGAGAGAGAGAGAGAGAGAGAGAGAGAGAAAGAGAGTAAGTTTTGTTTTTGAATCATTCATGACCAGCTTTGTGTAGGACATTTGCTTATTGCACATCTGCATCACCAAAGCCTTTTCTCATGCACGTTGGTTTAATCTCTACTCGTCCTCAAGACAAATGGTATTGACTGATTCCTGTGGTTCACTTAGTAAGTCAGGTATCTTCCATTTATATTCATTATGGTTGGAATCAGTTATCCCATTTCTCACCTAGAGTTCCGTCAGAACCAATTTCTCAAATCATGACTTATACATGATCTCTCACTAAATCCTAGACTCATAATTTTCATAGAAAATAGGATATAATTAATTGCATTTTGGACAAGTTATTAAATATGCCAGCCATATGATCTTTAACTAATAGAGTAAAAATAAATTTTTCATATCTATAGTGTACAACATGTATCCACACTGTCATGCATGTTGCTTACACTTTTCTTGCTTTTTACTTGCTGTTTATTAGCAAACTGTATGGACATCAAATTAAACATTTTAAAGTATTTATAATACAGAGTGCATTTCCTGAAAAGTTAAAAGCAATTACAAATGCAAACATAGAAGCATTTCTTTAGAATATTGTAATAAGGGCAGAACAAATAGTTACAATTTTATTTTATTTAAATTTGCAGAGAAAGTTATGTGCTATATTTTATTATCATTGCACTTGTCTAAAGAATGTGATTCCTATCTTTTCTCAGCATTATGTGAAGTTATTCATTTTGAAGTCGTTTTGTGAGTTATAACTCATAATGGTAGTTAGATTTTAATATATGTCTCCAAACACCAGTCTTGCCAAGATATCTAGTGCACACTAATGCTTCAAATGTTTACGGGTACTGTAGAATATACCTATCCATTCCATTCTGAGTGGCATGGTACATGTTAACTTTTATATGCTCAACAACTTTCTTTAGTTGAGAGTTACCCAAATCTTTTTTATTTTGTTTCTTTTTTAATTTAAATTAGAAACAAGCTTATTTTACATATCAATCGCAATTCCCTCTACCTCCACTCCTCCCCCACCCCACTGAGAGCCTATCTCATTCCCTTTCTCCTCCCCAGAGAGGGTGAGGTCTTCCTTGGGGATATTCAAAGTCTGTTATATCATTTGATGCATTGCCTAGGTCCTCTTCTGTGTGTCAAAAAAAAGACAAACATGGTATATACTCACTCATATATGGATTTTAGACTTTAAGCAAAGGATTAGCAGCCTACAATGCACACCTCCAGAGAAGACATGAAACAAGGAGGACCCTAAGAGACACATACCCAAATCTTTTGACAGTTGTACTGAAAGAAATTATTGGACCATGAAAAATACTGAAAAAATATACATTATGTAAGTGTCAGCTATGCATTTATTATCTTAGTAGAGTAGAAGGAACAATATAATTACGCAAATAACTAGAACACATAACAGATTTCACACTGTAATAAAAACAGTGCAAATTACATCTTATCATCTCATAGAAGGAAAATATTTACTAGTGTTGTAAAATAGAAAGAGGGGGAATGCTTTAAAAAGTTTATTACAACTCATACAAAGGGAGATTAGTCAATGATGTTCCTAGTCCAATCCCAGTTCAACACATGTGTTTATTTGTAATATATGAGTATATACATATACTCCATACAAACTGTTACACTGATGTAAATTTGAAACCAATATAGAATCTATAATTGGCCAAGTAAGTTAGAAGGATTTGGTTTGTGGATGTGTTTTCTATACAGTTTGATTTCTAAAAGGTCATGTACTTCCACATTAATGTTATTGAGTGTGATGACAAAAATGATATCTGTATTCACACTTGGAAATTAAATGTGGATCACCTTCAGAATGATAGAACAAGGTAAAAAAGGTGGTTTAGGAGTGCCACAGAATCAACTGGACCAAAAAAATTTGGCAATGGAAACATATATATATATATATTATATATATATTAATATATATATAATTAATATATATATAAATAATATATATATTAATTATATATATAATTAAATATATTTTAGTTTACTTTAAAGATACCAAGACTTGAAAGAGAGAACTAAAATATATGCAATAAAACATGGGTATGATAGTAAAGTCTACACAGTTGTCTCTTAGTTACTGTTCTTATCAATAGTCCAGAGCTTACTAGTCATGTTCAGGAAATCACATTGAATTGTGAAGCATCAGATTCATGCTTAGTACATGATGAAGAGAATGGGTCTAGATTAGTGTAGCTACATGTACACTTTTTATTTTATTTTATTTCCCTTGCTCCTAGTTTAGGGTTATCCATGCAGTTAGCTTTTTATCCTTTGAGAAATTTAAAGAATTCAAGGAGAGTTTTTAATGGAAAAACAAGGGAAACTGAGGGTTCTCTTGACTTGTAGATAATAAAATGTATGAAGAGAGGGGTGTGTAACTGGAGTTTTCTTGTCCTGCCAGGTCCCACCACTGCAGTCCCAAATGAACACACAGAGGCAAATAGTAATTATTAAACTGTTGGCTGATGGCTAGGACATCTTGGGTCTTATTTTAAAGGTTTCATCCTGCTCTCTCTCCTCTATTCTTCCCCCAACTCAATATTTCTGCTCCTCCATTTCCTCTCCTCTACTCCTCTTCTCCTGCTCTTATTGTGGCAGCTCCCTCTCCCCTACCTCATGCTCCCAATTAGCTCAGGAGTTCATGCCACTTCCCATTCCTGGGGTCCATTTATCCCTTAGAGTCCTTCATGTTTCCTAGTTTCTTTGGTGAAGAGGATTATAGGCTGGTAATCCTTTGCTCTATGTCTAAAATTCATATATGAGTGAGTACATACCATGTTTGTCTTTTTGTGACTGGGTTACCTCACTCAGGATGGTTTCTTCTATTTCCATCCATTTGCCTGCGAATTAAAATAAGACAAAGGATAAAAAAAAGATGGGTGCATCTGTTTCAGTCACTGGCAAAGAAGCAATGAATTCAGAGACATCATATTGAGGAGTCCATAGGCAATGATGGAATGAGTTTATCTGCAGGAGGAATTGAGTTACTGAAGCCCTGGAGGGACAATATCTAATCTTTGGGAAAATCAAAGTCAAGTTCACAGAATCTATGTTGTATAGCTCACAACCACCTGCACCTCTTGCTCCAAGGACCCACCAGTACCTCTGGCCTCTTTATGCATCTACAGTCCCTTATATATATTCTTATATGGGCAAACACATTTACATGTAATTGACCATACTAAACATAAATATCTAAAAATTAAATTACCACACTGTGAGATGGCTTAACTGGTGAAACTTCCCTTGCCAATACCAATGAGCTGAGTTAAATCCCTAGGCCTGGCATGGTATGAAAGAGTTGACTCCTCCATATTGTTATCTGTCTTCTAAATATTTTCCATGGTTTGCATACTGCTGCATACATATGTACTTAGCAATTAAAATATAATTAAAAGATTAAATATAATGGTCTTTTGGCCTTTTGTTCTGGGAGGCAATATTTATTTTATTATATAAATCACTATGATGAGGCTTTCCAAGACCAACTTAAATCATTGATATGTGTCTATTTCATTTGAACATACAGCTCATCCAGTATTTCTTTATTTTGTTTTATGTTTATTAAAAATTTGTGACATCTAAGTACAACTGAAAATATTACCATCTGAGGACTAGTTAGAGCCTGAAGGCTGATTATTCAAATGAAAACTGCCTTTGTTTGGACTAAGCATTCTTAGACAGCTTTTCTTCTATCTCAATTCATCTTGAAGTATTTTCATGTAGAGTTTTCTTGAACTATACTCTCATGGTTTGTCTTCAAGGAGATAAATGAAGCTATGTACCACCAATAGTGTATATCTTTTTGATTAAAGCAATAAATAGGATAGGATTGTAAATATAGTAGAAGTCAGTGCAAAAGAATGATTAAGATGAATTGTGTGACATCATTGTGTCATGGATCCAAAATTTGCTGCCCAAGTAGGTTTTGGTGAATCAGTAAAGTTTCTATGTATTGGGCTCTTTTATAAAATTTATAAAATTGAAATATTGTATTCAAATAGATTATTGTGAAAGGGAAAAACCTGTAAAATTGTCTGACACCAAGAGTACATTATTAACCATAAAACTGAACTTCATTGACTATTGCCCTTTGCTTATCTCATTCACAATACTAAACATATTCCAAAGGATATATTTTTAAGTCAATATGTATTCACTCACATTATCACAGGAAGTAATTTTCCTCATAATCACAGAGCAGTCAGGCAGACACAACTTCACAGAAATATCTTACAATATCAATGCTTAATAGCTATATAGTACATTTATTCTAAGTAGCTAGAGGCACTTAAGGGACATTACCCAATTAATCATTATAGATTCCTGAGCAGTAGGTCAGAATTATTAGATCAGTATAAGTGATAATGATACCAATATACAAAGCATTGAGCTGCTTGCTAAGTTCCAATGCCTTTTAAAGCACGAAGCCAGGAATAGAAGCAGAGTCCTGACACCCTGTCAAGATTTGTGGTTAAATTGACCATGCTAGTCCTTGAACTAAATATACTTAAATTGTTTCTTTCCAAATAACATGTAAGTATGTCTAAATTGAGCCACTAAAACTAGAAAGAACAAAGGTTTATTCACATCGCAAAGCACCTATTTTCAAGCATATACTTTGTAAAATTTTAGATTAGATAATTATATATTCCCAAAACTCAATAAACTGCTAACAACTGCAGCATAGTTAAAATTTTAGTTGACAGTAGCTACTAAGAAAATGAGTAAAGCAAGAAAAATATACGGATATCACATTTCAATCCAAAAGAAAGTCAGAAAAAATAATTTTACTATCAGTATCATGGTTATCACAGAGAACATGCTGGGTATTATCAGATTCCAAAATTCTGTGGTCCTGTTACTAAAAGATGCACCGTGTAGCAGGGAAGCAGACTGAATGGGAAGACAAATAAAATCATGTGTTCCCTTACCATTTGAGTAACAACCTTTGCATGTTTGAAACTTAAGAACACTCACCCATTCCCAGACCCTTAACTGTAGCAAACAGTATCTACAAAACCATCCGTTGTATTATTAAATCTCCAATGACTAAAAACAGATAATATGACAAAAGTCAGAACAACTGGATGATCTTGTGATACTTTTCTTCTGAATAATAATGACCTCAATAAAGTATTTTGAGGAAAAACAGGCGTTTGGCTATACTTAACCCTTCCCCAGAGATATTTTTTATTTTGTCAAATTCAGTATCTGACCTTTCTATATATGTAATATTCAGCAAATTTCTCACTATTAGAGTTTGCTTAAGTATAAAGTTTGGAAAAATAACAATAAAAAACACATAGGGAGCCATTATAAGTTTAAAATGAAATCTGGCACTAGGGAAATGTCCAGAGATCTATTAGGATGACTCCAACTAGGAATCTAAGCAATAGGGGAGAGGTTACCTTAAATGCCCTTCCATTACACTGAGATTGATGATTAACTTTTATGCCATCCTAGAGCCTTCATCAAGTAGCTGATGGAAATAGAAGCAGAGACCCAGAGCTAAGCACTGAGACAAATTCCTGGAATCCAGTTTAGAGAGGGAGGAGTGATGAGCACAGGGGTCAAGACCATGCTGGAGACACCCACAGCAACAGCTGACCTGAACAAGGGGGGAACTCATGGACCCCAGGCTGACAGCTTGGAAACCAACATAGGATGGAACCAGGACCCCTGGGTATGGGTGGCAGTTAGGGGGGCTTGGCAGTTTATGGGGTCCCTGGTAATGGAACAGCCTTTAATCCTAGTGTATGAATAGACTTTGGGAGCCCATTCCCCATAGAAGGATACTCTCTCTGCCTAGACACATAGTGGAGGGCCTAGGCACTGTCCCAAATGATGTGACAGACATTCATTATCCCACATAGAAGTTCTCACCCTTTCTATGGAGCAGAAGAGGGATGGGAGGGGGTTGGTGGGGGGCATGGGAGAATGGGAGGGAGAGGGAACTGGGGTTGATACATAAAATAAGATTGTTTCTAATTTAAATTAAAAAAGGAAAAAAGAATAAAATTAAAAATAACATAGATAGTAATGGCCAAATAAACTTAGTGGGTTATGCTTATTACTTTCACTTTATAAATGGTAGAATTATAATAGAGATTTAGAAACAGTACAATAGGTTAATAGAAAAGTTGTTTTGTTTTATAATGTTATGAGTTTTTGTTTTAATTTATTGAAAACATATTTTTGTCATATGAAATATCATGATAATGGTTTCTCTTTCCTCTATTCCTTTCTGTGGCTCCCCTCCCTTTCCATGCAGATTCACTCCCTTTCTCTCTCTTGTTAGACAACAAACAAACAGGCTTCTACATAATACTACAAAACTAACCCATCAGAATAGGACAAAACAAACAGAAGGATTTCCTGAATGCAAGAATGAGTGGGTTTTCTGACAAAAAAGATGTTTTTACAAGGATGAAAAAAAAAATCTACTTTTGCTATTGCTGGGCCTGAGTCCAAAACGTAACTACTTGTTAAATATGTGATATTGAGTAAGTAAATTTCTTTCCTTTCAACTTCAATTCCTTAAAACACAAATAACTCAGCGGGTAAGGAATGAGATGGAATAAAATTTGATGTTATTTATAAAGAAATTAACATTATATTGGTCAATGAAGTGAATCCCCAAACAATTGCTTTTTTTAAATTCTCTTCCCTCATACCACAGATTCAGCCTTGACAAGCAATGTCTATAGTAGGGTTAATCAGATTTGCAACACAGATATTGGTTATTTTTTTCTTTCAACTGTTTTTTTTTTTCTCAGAATGAGGTGACTGTAAGGCTTTTCAAGGTCATGGATTTAAACAATGCTGTATGCTTTTCTGCAGTCAGAGGTCTAACTGGGCCACTTAACAGTTTGACTGAAAAGGTTCTATGCAAATCAAATGCATGCTGTCATCATTATGAATAAGACTGTTCATTTTTAGACTCTTAGGAGGTTTTCAGAGTATAAGAAAGAACTTTGGATCTGTAAGTGGGTTAGCATGATTGATTCTTTACTATTTAAGAGAGCAGAACAAGAATGTGTTCATACTATGAAGTGTAAATTATGCATTGTGTGTGTGCGTGCACTCAGACAAAAGAATGTAAAGTAAAAAGGAAAGGTTAAGTAAAAATAGATATATTTGTAAACTGCATATATATGTATATATTATAAACACACACACACATTTACAATCACAGAAACAAAACTTAGGAGGAAATTAGAAGCGTGACACACACAGAGAATGATCGAATGAGAGAGAAAGAGAGAGAGAATTGGATAGACCAAGATTGGAAAAATAGAAACAGAGAAGAAAAAGGCATCCCAAGAAGTATCACTGTATTCGGATCTGACAGAGGAAAGCATCCTCTGCTGTAGTGAAGTTCAGTTGCCAATGGGAAGTCACCAAGGAAGATGTGTGTGTCAAGGCAAGGGGTCCTGTCTCTTTGCTATTCATCTGTGTATTGTAAGCCCATGGACATCATTAGTTCTCTTGATTACTCTTTGAAGGAATGTATATGAGTCTTTATTTTTATATATAAAATGTATCACAGAGTGAAGTTCATAACTCAAATCATTACTTGAAAAATGCCTAACACAAATTCACATGTGAAAGCTGCAAGAACAGATAGGATGGAAAGCAACAGAAAAGTGAAAGACAAATAAATGCCAAAGCTTGGATTATTATTAGTTGTTAATTTTAGTATAATGTGAAAGAAACTGAATAGAGAAACATGTTAATATTTCCTAAATGTGTAATCCACTTCTTTTGTTAGAATCTAATGCATACTAAATATTGCTTTAAAAGTAAGTGCCCCCTTTCAGATAACTTAACACATAAAACTCTGTGAAATGTTTCTAATAGCAGCTACATGAGCAATCTCTATATATGCAAATGTACACTCCATATTTTATAAGTCATTCTAGATAGAACAAATATGATGTTGGTGTATATCCCACAATAATTTGAGAGAGAGAGCAAGATGGAAGAGGAGATTATGATGTATTCATTTACTTATGAGAAGATACATGCCTAAGGAGAAAAATGGTGGCCCTATAGAAACATTGGCAACTGGATTCATTCTAATGCTGGGGAAATAGGTGGAAAAAACCTCAAGGTCTTTGTGAATGAAATCATTGTCATCCTTTGGACTAGGCATATTCATATGTCAGCCGAAAACCATTATAGTGAAATATGTACTTTTGATCTTTAATTTCATTAAGAACAAAAGATACAGAAGACTCATATATAAAATTCTTAATTGAAAACAGTGAAAAATTATTGTTCTATTTTATATCTTGAATGTTTCTCACATATTGATTCACATTTTCTTTCAGTATGTCATGAAAACTTTGGAGGTGGAAGATTCTTAGACAGAAAGCATATGCTCTTGAGAGGACTATAAAAATATGACCTTCTCATTGTTCTAATTTGCTTCCTGCCTAATGGAATAGCATATACACTTCCTTTGCCATTGATACACCCCATGGGGTCCAGAGTTAGGAAACAACTCATCTTAGACTGCAACATCAGCATTGTGAGAGAAATCAGTAACTTTTCCAAAATGTGAATTGCATCATTAATTTATATTGACATAACAATACTTAATATAAAAGTATAAAATGGTATGTAATATTCATAACAATATTATCAGTTTGCATTCAAATATATAGTCTTTATTTACTAAAATAAAATTACAGTTTTAAGTGACATTCTTCTGAAGAAAACTGCCCTATTTTCTCTTTGTATGGTTTATTCCATGTCTAGAGAAGAGAAATGGGACATGCCAGAGTCATTGGGTCCAAAGAGCTATATATTTGAAGAACTTGTCATGATAAACAAAAATCAAAGCTTTTAAAGTTATAACTCCCCAGAGGAGTAACAAGCCAAGGATGCCAGCAACATTACCACTGTCAAAACCTGTCCATGGCATTAAACTTTTCAATCTACTTTGGTTTGGCAGTGTAAGGTCACTCTCATTCCCAGGAGTATCTTTCCTTCAGCAACTCATTGTCCGTGTGTGAGTGATTTACTTGATTGGCATTTATTTATACTGCTGCTTAGAATCATTTACATGACCAGGGAACTTCAGAATACAAACACCAGAGCTCTGATACATTGTCTCTAAAATGCATCTTCTTCTATTTGAACTTCCTCCTTCAAATCAAAATATGGTTAATATAAACAATTTGAGATAGTTGTTTTCTCATGTGAAACATGTGTCCTGTACATGAATAGTACATATAGGATATGGATATGGTGCCAGCTTTGAATACAACCATCAAGTAACAGTGACAAAATGGTGCTGAATACAAGGTCAGCCTGTGCTACTTAGAAACATCTAATGTCAAAACAAAAGAAAACAAAAATGATATGTGAGTAGAAAGGGTGAATAATTGTATTTCAGACTCATTTAATATATTTGAGTATAAAGTTATATTCTAACTAACATCTTTTCATATCTGAAAATAAGGAGGGAATTATGACAAGTCAAGATTTTTCTGAAACTTGAAAAGAGGATACTTGTGGAGGTTAGTCATAAAAACAATACTTAGATATTATTAAAAATATTTTGTCCAATCAATCTTACTTGCAAATCTATGTTCTCTGTCATAGAACAAATATTTCTAGAAGATATTTTTCAAGACTAAACTTTTTTCCAGATGGATGTTAAATAAAGTAAAATAGCACACAATTACTTTAATTAAACAAGCTCTTCTTTATAATTATTATAAATTATCATTTTGCCATATATATGTATATATAATCTATCAAATACTTTAAGAGCTTATCAACATATTGTACTATGTGAACAAATAGTACATATGAACAAAACATATAAACAAAAGCTTGTGAACAAAATTATGCTATATAAAGTCTTGCAATTTAAAATTGTTGTTATTTTTGAACTAATATTTCAAAATATTAGTAATGTTGGTTAATAATGTCTTTTAAAATCTAAAATAGATTTATTTGCTGGTTCCAGGAAATATCTGACATAGATTTTTTCTAAAATTATTTTTTTATTTGTATTTATGTTTATAATTAGTTAAATCAATTCCTTGACAATTTTATAACCATGTACATGCATTTTGGTTTTTCTCACTACAAAACACATTTTATCACATTCATGTGGAATTCTGCAGAAGCACCAGCTAGGACGGGTTTGAAAAATTTATCATATTGAGGAGTCAGTCCATCCAAATGGCAAAATTTGGAGAGGTGCTACATCTTGCTTTTCAGCCTGTCACTGGCTTCCACTCTTTGCCCTACAGGTTATGGTCCTCTAAAACCAAGTTTTCCCAATCCTGAAATCAAGAATGGCCTAAGAAGTTTCTTAATCACAAATGGACCTTGTTGAACAAGTGGCTTTCTCAATGACTCCTCAGCAATTAAGATAAAATGACTTCTTTTAAGGTCATTGTTTCCCACTAGGAAACTCAGCTTTGCCAAGCACTGCAGTTGGATGGACTCTAAACTTTGTTAAGCGTCATCAGGCCAGAGATAAGTATCTATATATGGCATAAAGGCCCCTTGTTTACCCTTTAGCGATGGACTACGACGCTTTGCTCATTGTCTGATTAAAAGCCTGGATTGAAGGTTGGTTTTAGTATAAACCTTGTGTTTTATCTCCAAGGCTTCTCCTGAAATGACCGACACTGTCACAACATTCTTTGTGGGTTTCTGGATCTCTTCACTTTTCAGTTGCTGGTACCGGAGATCCAAAATCTTTTTAGAGCTTCTGAAATTTACCCACAGGTATAGATAGAGCTTGGTCTGTCTTCTCGCAGCAGGGCACTAAGGCATGCATAATGCCCTGGCCTGTAATCATCCATTGCAGTTCCCCTTCATTTTACTGGCCTGTCCAGAAGTGCCTGTGGGCCATGCTGCCCTCCCCCAGAACGAACAAACTGTTACACAGTCTCAGTGTGGGTCATCTGGAAACGACCCTGGCCTCCCTCCTCTGAATTCATCAAACAGTAAAGTGAATTCAGATTGTTATCACTCTGATCTACTAATGCTTCTGAGGAGTTTGCTCCAACCTCTCCTGCTTACTCTCCTATGAGGACTGAGAATGTAACTTCCCTAGATGACTGCAGTTTGTAGTCGATAAAGCATATGGTGATGTCGAGACAGCAGTAACCCAGGCACAGGAAGGGGACTCTGGTGATACCTGACATTTCAGCACCAGGGACATAGGAAGCAGAATGCAGCACACAGAAGTCAATTTACAGGACACTTGTTCCTCATCATAACTCTCATATATATTTTTGGGCCTCAGGGAGACAGGAATGTTCGGTATTTACTAGGAATTTTAAAATATAAACATTCTTATTATATACAAGCATCCATTTAAAGAATTTTTGTTTTCCTGAGATATATTAGTGAACCACAAAGATAAGGACTCCGTTGCTAAGAAACTTGTGTTCTATGAGCATAAGATAGCAAGTTGCTATTAGAAATGAAGAAAGAGGTAATTAGTAAGGAAAGGTAAATATGGCTCAATAATCATAGACACCACAAATGTTTTGGATGTCTGAGAGGAATGAGGAGTGGCTGTTTTGCACTGCACAATAGAATGGTGATAGGTTCATTCATGAAGAAAATGAAAGTCAGTGAGGAGAAATAGTACATAGATGCATTGTCCACATTTGCATCTAGAAGAACAATGGACATTCAACTGCAGAATGGGTTACATGAATTAACAAGAGTGGCTGCAACAATACATTCAGGGACTTATACATTGGAGCCTCAGAGATCTTAAAGGGAAATGTTGTTTTCTTGCAAAGTGATGAGTGTAAAAATGACATGATTGTACCACTGCTCTGGATGAGAATATTCTGGGTAGAAATCATGGAAGTGAAAGGAAGACTCACAACTAAGAGATGAAATGAAAATGTGTCCATAAAACATCTGGACAAACTTAAAACTCACATACAAACAAAAAGCAAGAATCTTCTGAGAGACACAAACCTACTCAGAAAGAGTCTACTCTCTCTAAAGTTGGCCAAGGACACGTCCTGACACATCTATGGGGCTCACAATATTTTGTGATAGCAACTTCACTGGATGGGAACAAATGATTCTTCCCTTCAGGCTATTTCTGTTAGATCATGTGAATTCCCATGTTGGTTCCTCATCTGAAAGGGGGCTTTCTTTAAAAATAGCATTCCTCTTTCCATGCTATAAAGCTGAGCAGAATTATTGCTGTTAAATAAACAGATAAGTGAACAGTTTGTGAAAACACCCAAGAAGAAGATGAGGGGATCCTTTGGGAAACCCAGGCATCAAAGACTACCAATAATATAATTTGTTTGGTTTGTCTTATTACAATAAACATTATTTTGTGGAAAATGTGCTATCAGTTTTAGCCAATTTTTTCTCTCACCTATATTTATCAAAGGTTGGACATTTATTTAAAGGAAGGGTCCTTGGAGTGGTTATAGAAACATTTAGAGCTTGTACTCATTAATGTATACAGTTCAGAAGACACACACACACACACACACACACACACACACACTCTCACACACACGAACACACACACACATACATACATACATACATACATACATATATATATATATATATAAATGATTTTCTAATTTTCATTGCTCTTGAACAAATCTTATTAATATTTGTTGGTTATAATATTATCTTAGATAGCCTACTACAAACATACACACACACACACACACACACACACACACACACACACACACAAACACTCGTTTCTACTCTTTGAACTATATCTGTGTTGCTGCTAAATTTTTCATAAGTAAGCAATGATTTTAGCTTTAGAAACCTAAAAGTGTTTTCAGTCAACAAATACTAATTAAAGGAATATTTGCTCTGTATATAGTAACACAGGTCTTCTGTATTAAATGCTTCATAAATATTATCAATTCTATTAAGGGCCAAACTTGTGATTGAAGACTGCACGTGAAAGAGGTAAAGGTATTTTCTCTTTACAAATCATGTACTATTCTAGAATGCTCTTGAAGTGATGTTGAGAAAACTCACTTGATCCTCAACTAACACTCAGAATTAGATATCTGTTTTTGATTAAAATACAAACGAATATAATCATTTTCTAAAATACTCATTCCCAGTTAGGATAATACAAGCAATAGTAATGGGTATGCAAACATCCATTTAAAAATTATACCTTTAATTTCTTTATGAATTAGGTTTCAAATATTGACACAGTAAAATGATAATGCATGCCATTTACACAGACAATAGTTTTCTTGAATACTAGAATATTAATTTCGCTATAGAACTATGGATTCCATTACATTTTTAGTTGGAGAGAAAACATGGAACTGAAGTATTTTTAAACTTTTGCCCAATGGATGTTTGGAAATCTGCCCAAACAACAAAAGACTCAATTCAAATAGATACACTAAAATTTTATCTGTGACTAATGCTATCAAATTTTAGTTTCAATTAAAAATAGTTCAGAATTGCCTTCTCCCATTTTATATATTTTTGCTTATGCTTAGTTTATTACTAGAGAAGTACATTACAAGAATATTCATCATGTTATAATATAAATTTTATTTTATAGTCATATCTTGTAAATTTTAAAGGTCAGACAAAAATACAAGAGAGTCTGCTTTTTTGAGAGGTGACCTAAATATATATATTTGTTGGCAAGTGATCTATATATCCATCTGAATTCATTATTCAGTGACCTTGATGGGACATACCATTTATATTTTGTGAATGACAGCTCTGCAGTTTTGAGTGTGCCCCTGTGTATGGTCTTTCCATTGCTTCATGTGTGTATGGGTCTGAGGAGCTGTGAGAAAATATCATCACCGTGCGATAATCTTGCTCTGTCAGATCACCTATGAAATTACTCTTCTCAGCTGAGACATAATGAGTTCCCCTTTATGGCCAGGTTCAATCTTCCTTCCATTGTAACAGGCAAAGGACAGAGAGAAATTGCTCAAGATGCAAATTGTCTGGACTTCTGTGACCCAGGTGAACTAGACCTTACAAAGTGCCTGTCAGGGAGATGTAAATTTCTCCTAAGCAGCTAGATCATTCCACTCTAAGGAAGTATTGATTTCCTTGCAGCATCTCCAATGCAGAGGTGAAAGACATGCAAGTCAGTTGATGTAGCTTCTTCCTAGGTTTTCCATTGTTAATCCATGTCTCTTTAACCTGTTAATGCTAGAGTTCATATGCTCTAAAGACATGTTGTCAAAACATACCGTCTTTTTTCCCATTTATAAACAATGAGTGAAAGAAAACAGAGACATTCTACAGTCACTATGGTAAAATTCCAACATGCTGGCATCCCATTACTGTATAATCAATACACATTAACATATACTGCATTATGCATATGAAAAAATGTATGCCATCTTAGTGAAAAATGGTTCCACAATTAGTGTCAAAAGGTTAAGATGACCATTTAGTTATGATTTTACTTTAAAACTTTTCTGTTCTCCCATGTGTATTGTCTGTTTCTGTTACTGATTTCAAATCTTAAAATATTAGCAAAATCCCAGAAAGCTACTCAATAAGCTACATAAAATGTTTTACTTTGAAATCATGGTCATTGTTCAGTTTGTGATTCCTTAAGCTTATGGAAGTATGAAGTCACAAAATGAAATGTAGACAATGACTCTACCATTTCCTTGGAGTTTTTTGTTTTTTGACCATGAGTAGAACTGCATAAGACAGTGTGTTGCATAGTAACAATGATGTTCACTAGTCCTAGAAAAGACTTTGCTCTTTCTCTTTGTCACTTCTTTCCACATAAAGTTTCCATTCTATTTGCATGCACTTTTATTAGAGTGCTGTTCACACTGTTCTTCTATCACTGTAATCTCAGAGGAAGCTCTGGAGGTATTATGACAATGAGGTGATTAGTTGTTCTACTGAAATTGATTAGAAAATGAATACTTTGGAGCGAGGTAGGACAATGAGTGTGCTCACACACAATTTTTAGGTCAGGCCTGAAAGTTGCTACTTGTATAATTTTTAGCAAATATATATGTGAGAGCAGGAATAGAATGCATAATGTCATCTCTCTCTTTTATTTTGTCAGTAAGTAAAGATGTAAACTTGCACAGCTCACCCAGAGGGTACCCCTAGGGGTACATTTGTGCAGTGACTTACCCATCCAAATCAAGCACCGAGGAAGTGGAGAAATGGGAACTGGGTGCATTCCTGCGGGGAATGTAGGCTTATTAGATTAAAAGCTCTGGAATGTCCATACAGCAGAATGAATTGTGGTATAGTCTTTGCTTGGAAAGGAACAGCATCATTCTAGTTCATAAAACAGCCACAAGGGCTCATGTCTTTAAACCATTTTAAAAATAGTGTTGTCTTTGCTTCTGCCTATCATTAAGGATGTGAATGCTGTTTCCCATTATGTACAGGCTTCTTTTCTTCTGTAAAAACTTTCCTTTTAAGAGATTTTGAAGGTCATCAATACATCGTATGTGCCCTGTTCTGTTCCATAAACTGGCACACACAAGAACGTAGCATTGCAAGGAAATTTGAGCATTTCTCTAAAATGACACATTATTTTGCTTCATCAGACCATGGTTAGATGAAAACATGATCAAATAATACAAAGTTCATTTTATGTTTTGAGGCAGTGCCCTTGTGAAGCCCAGGATGACTTTCAATGTGCTGTATTAATGAGAGTGCTTTAAAGAAATAGAACTGATAGAAGGAACTATTAAGAGATTGAGTCCCAGGTAAATACTTTAGAGTTGCCAATTTTCAGTATATGTTGGAACCAGAAGTAGCAGGTTTAAACCCCAGGAAAGGAATGGTTTGGAACAGGGTCAATAAAACTGACAGCAAGCGTGAAGGGAAGCAGATAAAAAGCAAAAGCTTCCTCCTTTCAGGTCCTTTTAAATGTGCTGCAACTGGAAGGTGTGCACCAAATCTAAAAGGGGTCTTCTGAAAACTCAAATGATCCAGATTTAGGGTTGATCTTCCGTCTCAAATATTCCAGCTGAGAAAAATGCATGATAAGCACTCTCACAACTACTTACATACTAGCATTCATAAAAGGTTCTTCAGTCCTGTCAGGGAGCAACCATGTGGTGTAACCTGATGGCAGCCACTGATGGCTACAAATAAAAGACTCTTGACAAGGAATCATGAGAAAACAGTCTTTGCTAGCAATAGAAGTAGGGTTGTAAGCACAGATTTCCATGATCAGTACCCCTGATGATTATGCACTTGGTTAATTGTTAATATCAAGGCTCTTTGTCCAAATGAAATGGTGCAATACTAAGTTTGTATTTAAAAGTCAAATTTGTGGTATAACAATCCATTGCAAAGAAATTGAACAAAAACTACAGTATTGTCTGAATTTTTAGAGTTCAGTGGAGGGGCCTGTTGCTATTTATTTAAACCATTTACATTATTATTATTACTGACATGATTTTACTTCTTAATATTCAGATATAATTTAATAAAGCCCTATATATTGATGTAATATAAACAGTCTTGCTACTCATAGGTATCCAGAAATAATCATGATGATCAAGTTATTTTACTTACCTTACTTATTACTTTCTGTAATGCAAAAAAGTTAAATGTTCTGCAAGCAAAGTCTAAATATGTAGTAAATTACAGTGATCTTATTACACTTTAGATCTAAGAGATTATTCACTCTGCTCAAAATCCCTCTTCACAAATTAAATGCCAATCACATTGACAAATGTTTCCCCATTTTCCTTGGTAACACCCATTCTGTATTAGGTTCTTCCCTGTAACAACCAGTCTATCAATTCCATATTTAAATGATAGATATTTTAAAATTTTTATCTATCTGTTTGAACTATTCAGTACATATAATATTTTCTGGGCTGTCACAAATAAAATAATTTCCCCTAGGTTAAAGTTAAATTATATCTCATTTTATATGAACTATATATAATTAATTCATCTATTAATTGATAGAACCATGGGTTGATTTCTTATCTTGACTATTCTTAAGGCTGCAATGAATATTTCATTTATTTTTACTATTAAAATTTAGACAATATATTTTGAATGTATTTTCCTCTTTCAACTCATCACAATGAATATTTAAACTGAATTATCTATTCATATATATTTAGCACTTACTGTCTTAGGCACTTAAGGCACTGAGTTCCTAGTTAAATATATTTATTTTCCTATGCTTAAACCAGCACTACCTGTTATAAGTTAGCCATGGAAACAACTGAATATATTTGTCAGTAGCAACATGAGAAATATAGTACAAATACTTAGTGAGGTATCAATAAGTCTATAAAAGCAAAGCCTGCCTTCTATGACAATGTGCATAAAATGAGACATTCTAAAACTGACATAAGTCAGATATTGAAACAAATTCTTCTGTAACCGCTATCTCCAGACCTGCTTGTATCATGACTCTAAGTGTTTAAAGCTAAGTTAATTAAATCTGGTCATGTTTGTATCAAAATATTCTAATTTTCCAAATCCTTTTATGGGAATAACATAGTAAGTTTTAGTTGTTAAATATGTTGATACTGATGGCTTCCTGTTCCACTTATTTCAAAATCTATTTTTTCCATTTTCCTTCAAAAATAATTGAACCACAATTTTGCTGGATGTATCATTTTCTTTCTGGCAGTTGCTACCTGGGGGTGGGGATATTACTTTAAAATAACTTTTTCTTCAATCAGTTAAATGAAGACCTAATTCCTAGAATGCTCTTAATTTGGGAAGCACTGATTTCACTACTGAGGGGCCAAAGTAATGATAGTGAAAAAGATCAGGTGATCCCAATTCTTTAGAAACAATTTTGGTTGTGATGAAACAGATAAAGAATTTCATCTACCCTTCATGGAATGGTTTTTCATATTTGAACAGTACTTGGTGTTGTAAAATCACACCCTATTCTGTATGTTTGGAATTCTCATGTTCCCAGCTTTCTTTTTCCTAAAGCATTCCTTATTGCCTTCTAACTTTTCTACTTATTAAAACTTTTTGTGTAAGTTCCAGTGTTTGCATTTGGTTTTGCTTTAATATTGTTTAGCATTTTGCAAATATTACAGAAGCAAAAAGTCATCCATGATTATCAATTGGCTGTCAAGTTCATATATTTGACCCCTGTACCTGCTATTAAACTGACTGCAAATAAGTTATTTTCTTTTCCATGAATGAGTTTTTATGTAACAAAATGAATACATGTATAGATTCACAGGCAGATGCAAATATGAAGTGGATTAATTCCTATAAAGAATTTACAAGTTATAAGCTATCAGTACACATTCAGGATGTGTATAAGATGTTTAAATCTAATTTACTTACTAAAAGAAAGTCAACAAAAGATGGAGGGAACGGCAAGAACCTATATGCATTGCACAAAAATTGCCTTGTATGGAACACTCATAGCTGGGAAAATCCCAACTGTTGCTATCACTCTGCACATGTTTTTAAGACTGAAAATATTCATAAGAAGTAATATTTCTAATTTGTCCACCTAGGGAGGATACTATATTACTTCTATGTAACCAGAGAACACTAATAAAAATATACTGTATTAAATTATATAGGTTCAGCTCTGTCTGCTCTACTGTTATTACTTATAAATCTGCTCTATTATGGAATAAAGAAATAAAATCCCAATACTGACACAGTTCTTTGTCAGTATAGATCTAGGAAGAAGTTAGTTTATTTCTCAATTAATGTAAGACTTTTTTCTGATAACTAAGAACTTAGAACTTCCTACATTGTGCTTTGATATATATATATATATATATATATATATATATATATATATATATATATATTAGATAATATATTTGGTCTACATGTTGTAGCTATTGACTCCTGAGTGCAAAATCTATTGTTTAAAAAGCTCTAATGATGCTATTATGCATTGTACATAAAGGTCTTGCATTTGTCTCAATATAGAAGACTAATACACACAAAATACCAATAGAAAAAGTGGTAGTAAGTATGTAATGAATAGTAACACACTTTTTAATGATGACAGGTATTAACTGAAGAATGGTAGTTTATAAGATCATGTTCCTCACAAAGTGATAGAATATAAACAGAAATTATACAAAAAAGATTCATACCAGAGTAGAGAAAACATGTGCATAAGGTTATTACCAGAATCTAAGGTGCAATATGTTTGTACAAATTTGAATGGAACATCTATTGAATAAATCACTCTGTGCATTAGTTTGTTCAATATATGCTGAGGGTTCTCTGCTTAATTAGTGAATTCTATTAGTTGTAGATCAAGTGTTTGTGTCTGTAGTTACCATAATGAATCTTATAGCATGGCATCCTAGAGGTTGATGAGGGAGAAGAAAAAAACAGGTATAAACAGAGGGCCCCATGACTTATTTTGTTTTGATAGAGTGCTTTTGTAACATTACATATTTTCCATAAATTCTTGCTAAGCATTGTTTGAAATCAAGTCTACAGACACATAGAGTTTTGTACGTGGAATAAATGCAGTGAAATCATGTGGTGAACCCCAGTGCTGGTCTTGGAAATAGAATCCCCGAGTGAAGCATTGCCATGTGGCTTATTGTGCTGGTGACTTAGCAAGTAACTGGAAGTCAGGAGTTTTAATAGGTAGGATGAATTGGATTTTCCTAGAAGACATGTGAACATTTTATCCTAAGATGGTTGACATTCTCTTAGAAAATGTGAATACTATGTGCAATAATTATTGACTTTAAAGGGGAAAGGAATTGAAATAGCATACTGAGGCCAGTAAGCTAACACAAGTGATGGCCACATGATGACTGAAGGAGGATAGCGTGGTGTTCTAGCTAGTACCACCATGGGTTTCAGGCAAATGGAATAGATTCCCCTCCAGCATACAGAAAAAGAAGTCTGAGACGTCTTGATTATAGGTTTTTCACTTTTACATGCCGAGAAAATAAATTTCTGATACTTTAAGGTGCCAAGTCTGAGATGATGTGCCACAGTAACTCTGAAAATGAACTCACTCTCTAATGTATTCCCACCTCTGCTGTGTGACACTGATCATGCTACCCTTCCCAATCATGCCTGACATTTAGCAGAGAAACAATAAAGTAAAATCTATGGTAATATCAATGACAGAATGGGGACCATCATCACAAAATATCTGAGACTCTGGATGGTGAGGTTTATGTGATGAAAAAAATAAGTAAATCACTAAAAGTGATGCCCAAATACAGGAGGTAATTTGAAAAGTAGGCTTTTAACTGTAGATGGCTGGAGTGACAGGTAGATGAACCTCAAAGGTGTTTACAGCTCACAGAGAGAAGTCTAATCAAACAGGAGGCTGCCAGGTAGAGAGGCAGGATTTAAGTGGGTCCTGTATATGTAGGTGGTAGCACATAGGAACAGAGTGCTGGGGCAATTGGCACACTATTAGAAAAATCAAAAGCAGAGACATAGCATGATTTGTGTAACTGAAAAATCAAAGCTAGTAAAGAAAAAGGGACAGATAACAGACATCCTGGAAAGGTACCATGGGTAGCCTGATCACTGTCTGCTGTGTACCATTTATGGCATTTTCTAAAAGCTGTCATTTTTCTGATACTAGAGCAAATCAGGGTGATTATTATGCAGTAATTTTGTTTTTTCATGTGTGTATTTGTGTGTTTGCCTACACATATTGAGAACACTTGCATATTTGTATTTTTATGAATGTTGATGAGCATCTGTGTTCTATGTGAGTACACGTAGAGGGCAAAGGATAACCAGGATGTTACCCTAAGAAATGCCATCTACATTCTTTGGCACAGGCTTTTTTATTGACCTGGGTGTCACCAATTAGATTAAAGTTGATGGCCAGCAAGTTCCTTGAGTCTTATACTTCCTAGTCCATCAAGCCAGGACAAACACCTACCTCCATGTCCTTCTTTTCTCTTAGTTGTTGTTGTGTTTGTCTTTATTTCATGAGTTTTGTGCAACAAAGTGATGACTTCATTATTGTGAAACAAGAAGTTTGCTAATTGTGGTTACTAATCTTGGTTTGTCTGGTTGTGAATTTAACTAAAACACAAACTGAGTCCAAGGCCATTGCTGCAATAGAATTCCCATCATCAGAATATTAAAATAGGAAGATCCATTCTAAGTCTGGGTGTCACCTACTAGTAACAGTCCAAATACAAGCACACTGAAGAAAAACATGTTCATCATTGTATTTTATTGCTTACAAATTGCTTCACTGATATTCAGACCAATTTCTTCCATCTTCCAATGTAGACTGAAGACTAGGGATTCTCCATGGCTTCAATGCCAAATTGAGCTGTTGGAACATCCAGCTTAGAGGACTGAGAAACTGAGAATTCTTGGCCTCTACTGTGTGAGTCTGCCAGTGGTGGATGACTTGGTGTGTATTATGTAAATCACTGGAAAAAGCCCCCATTATCATACTTGTATATTTTCTTCAATTCTTTCAGAGAACCATGATTAATACACTAATTTCGATATCAATATACTTACTGCCCACTTTCTTGACAACCCAAATGTGGCATCTGTCAAATACACCTGATTGAGTGTATACCTGTTATTTAAAGTTGGGGATTAGGTCAGGGAAAACATTACAAAAATAACCAAAAGGAAATGGGACATTTGCTATAAACACTGAAAGAAATCAGTGTCTTGTCTAAACCTCAAAGAAAAAATAAATTATATAAATTTTCATCAGATTTACTTAATTCACCATTAAAATTGTGCTGAAAATTGAGTAAGTGAGGTCTTTTTTAGAAGCAAAATAAGGGAGAGAAGGAAAATAATAAATAACAGGGGTTTAGAATTTTACTATTTATTGAGATGGTTAAATGTCAGATAAGCTTAAGTGTACAAATGGAAGTTTGCATGAGAATATATTTAAATAAGAACCCAAAGATGAGAGATTTTATTCATCTCTAACACTCAGTTTGCAGTAAGCCACACTCCTGGAACTTCCTGAAAGTTATAGCTAAGCTGCCATGTTTCATAAAATCTTGAGAAAAGACAATTCACAGCTTCCTAGGAGACCATTACTTTCATATGATACAAAGGCAAGTTGAGAAAAATCACTGAAGATAAAAACGACACATCAACACTTGTTTTAAAAGAAAGCCACCTGTCTTCTTTATGTGAATTTACAATGGTTTGCAACTTTATTTTATGCAACATTAGAAGAAATCATCAATTTGAGGTACACTTCTCCCATTATTTTTCACTAAATATGAACATACTATACATGTGTCCTCCATTTTGTAGCCAGATGTCTACTATTATGAGAAAGTAATAAACATAACTAAATGTGGATCATAATATAGTTGTAAAGACAATTTTTACTAAATAATTTCTATGTCTTCTAATTTAATCTATATATAATAGTTAAACAATTTTTATTATGGAATTTAAGAATTTTATTCAACCTGTTAGTAAACTGCTTGGAAATTTGAAACTATCATCATGATTGAAATAAAAATAGTATAAAAAGTTTTATGGAATATATATTTTAATGGATCCTTCATCAGACGAAAAACTTTAAAGCCATATTATAGGGCCTGTACCTGAATTAGTCAGTTTAACATGCTCATGTGTATTTCATTTATATTTTTGGCACTTTTAATTCTTAAATTTGGATTATATAGAGAATGCATCATGATTCATTGCAAAGCTTTCAACAGGTATACAGATTCCACACACCTCATTAAAACATATTGGTTAGAAATTTATTGTTAAAATATTGCTTGTTTTATAGGATATTATAACTGTTTGTAACTGCTAAACTCATATTTGAGCAATGTTCATTGATATTATAGAGCTCCAGCACATTGTCATTTTAGAAACTATTTAAATGATATTAACTGGTTTGTACAGTAGAAACAATAAAGCAGCTACTATGTTTCTTTTACACTTCATTCAGTTAGAATGTACTTGAATCGAATCTCTAGGATGTTTTGTGATTCAGAAATCTGTACGTTCTCATCTCAAATTTTATAACTTCTTTCTCCAATCTACTCATCCTTGAGAATATTAATTCATCCGTTCATCAATGTATTGTTTCTTTATGTTTAACAAAGATTTGTTAAATTTGAACAACGCTGTCCATATCTTGAATTACATGTAAATTCTGTAGAATACTACAGTCTGATTGTGTGTGTGTGTGTGTGTGTGTGTGTGTGTGTTGTGTAATGAATGTGTTATTAACTATTGAATTTATATAATACATGTATGTCCTTGAACTGGAATCACACAATAACATCTATTGATAAAGGGCATAAATAATGGTTGAATAGAAATCCTTGTCAATTTTTATATTTCACATTATCAAAAGATGAAAGAAGTGGCTGGAAAGCAAAAAGAAGGAAATGGAGAAATAGTGATAAAAATAATAAAAAAGGAGAAAAACATGACAAGTTTCATTGAATTGAGTATTTGAACATCAAAAGGGGGAAAGACTACTGAGAAAAGTATTTTGTTGTTAATATTTTTGTTTTGTCAGAAGACAATATATTCAGATTTGTAGAGAGGATTGAGGTTGACAGTTAAAGTCAAGGCAGAGAGTTAGGAAAGTCAAAGGCAGAAGCGAGAGAGAGATAACAAGGTTACATTCCTAGACATGTACTGGATCATACATTCCTTTTCTTTTTTTCTTTAACTTAAATTCTTAATTACTACTCATATTTACATATCCATCCCCCCATCCCCTCACCCTCCAATCCTCCCATGTTCCCCACAACACCCCCAGCCCATCCCCAAACTCCTTCCCAGGGATAGTGAGGCCCTCCACCAGGAATCTTCAAAATCTGTCATATAATTTGGGGGAGGGCTTAGGCTCTCCTTGCTGTATCTGGGCTGCGATAGTATTCCTCCATAGGGAATGGGCCCCCAAAATCCATTTGTGCTCCAGGGTTAAAGACTGGCTTCACTGTTAGAGGGCCTATAGCTGGCACCCACATTCAGAGGGCTTGGTTTGGTCCAATGCTGATTCCATAGCTTTATGACTAGGGGCTCCATGCTCTCACTAGGTCAGGTCAACTGTCTCTGCGGGTTTCTGCAGCACCATCTTGGCTTCTTTTCTCATCCCTCCTTCCTCTCCACAATTGAATTTCAGTAGTATGGTTCAGTGCTCAGGTGTGGGTGCCCGTTTCTGCTTCGAATAGGTACTGGATGAAGGTTCTAGGAATGATAACCAATCTCATTATCAGGGAAGGGCATCAATAACATTTTCTCCACCACTGCTTGGATTGTGGATCATACATTCCAGTCACTCACATAGTTCAACAGATTCTCCTTAAGGTATGCAGCAAAAGAAACAGAAGGTGAAAGGCCGGAGAAGACATGAAATCTGATTTATAATTTTAAATAGTCATTGCAAAAAGAATGAATAATTACAGGGAACAAGAGTAGAGGATTATATAGAAATTAATTCTATTAATGTAGTAATACAGGTGAGAGAATAGTGATTTTCCCTGGTTTCAGAATGATCAATTGGATGAGTAGATGCATGGTCATCTGAATGAAGTCAATAGATTCAGCTGATGGAGTCATTAATGCATGGACAATAATGGGGAAAAATCAATAATTTTTAAGGACAATTGAAAGAAATCACTGAATAATACAAAGCTTTTAAAAACAAGTCCAAAGAAAAAGATAAAATGATAAATCAGAAAAAGATGCATAATTGAAGGGCAAATAATAAAGCTTCATGACCTTGATATTATAAAGGCCAGTGAATCACGGGAAAATATATTGTGAAAATTATTATATTTATTTTTCTCATTGAAGGTTGTAATCATTTTCCCTAAGAGTCTAGATAAGTGTTCTCAATCATCCTAATGCTGCAATCCTTGACTACCATTTCTTATGTTGTAGTGACACCCAACCACAAAATCAATTTTGTTGTGATTTCATAACTGTAATTTTGCTATTTTGATGAATTTTAATGTAAGTGTGTTACATGCAGGATATCTAATGTGTGATGCTTGTGTAAGGGTTGTTCAATCCCCAAAAGTGTTGTGACCCACAGGTTGGGAACCATTGATCTAGATAGAATGTTACATTAATTAATGTTACATTAATTAAATCACATTGCAGTGAAGGCTCTTAAATAATTATCTTTTATCAAAATTTTGTCATTCAGGTACATATTTTTTGGAATATCCTGCCTAAGCATGCCCAGTAAATGTTCCTATGTTGATTCAAAATCCTGTTAAATTAATAGGGAAGATTCACCTTTATACTCTGGAAGCACTAGACAATTTGTGGATGTCAAGAAACTAAAGGATACAATTGTCTTGTCTATATACAGCAAATTTATGGTCCTGGCTTCAGGAAATCACAATTAAACATAATAATTTTAGATATGAATATCTACATTTACAATGGCAGTCATATAGCCATTGTCTCTGAGTTTGTACTAAAAGATGTCTCTGACTTCAACAGAAATAGCTTTTGTCATATTATCAGCAGGGAAAGGGCAGTTTACAAATTACCACTCTTTATCAGAAATTGTGAAATTTGGGGAAAAAAAGCTTTATATAATTGTTATTAGACAGACAAACCTACCATTTAAATTTGAGCCTGGGAAAGATTTTTTTCCATAGCAATTGGAAGAAATAGCACATTTCCATCAAATTTTTTTATTTTACCTTTATTGCAAAATCTTTTTTTTTATTTTTCCATTTTATATTTAAATTAGAAACAAGATTGTTTTACATGTCAATCCAGTTTCCAGCTCCCTCCCCTCCTTCCCTGCCCCCCACTAACACCCTACCTATGCCATACCCTTTCTGCTCTTGAAGGCGGGTGAGACCTTCAATGGGGAGTCTTCAGAGTTTGTCATATTCTTTGGGATAGGGACTAGGCCCTCCCCCATGTGTCTAGGGGCAGAGAGAATCCCTCTATGTGGAATGGGCACCCAAAGTCCACCCCTATGCTAGGGATAAGTACTAATGTACTACAAGAGGCCCCATAGATTTCCCAGGCCCCATCACTGACACCGATTTTCATAGTGTATGGTTTCCCAGTTATCAGTCTGGGGACCAAGAGCTCCCCCTTGTTCAGGTCAGCTGTTTCTGTGGGTTTCACCAGCCTGGTCTTGACCCCTTTGCTCATCAGTCCTCCTTCTCTGCAACTGGATTAGAGTTCAGTTCAGTGTTTAGTTGTGGGTATCTGCTTCTACTTCCACCAGCTGGAGGATGAAGGCTCTAGGATGTCATACAAGTTAGTCACAAATTTAATTATCAGGGGAGGGCATGTAGGGTAGCCTCTCCTCTGTTGCTTAGACTGTTAGTTGCTTTCATCCTTGTAGATCTCCAGACATTTCTCTAGTGCCAGATTTCTCTTCAAACCTATAATGGTTCCTTCTATTATGGTATCTCTTACCTTGATCTCCTCTATTCTTCCCCCACCTCAACCTTTCTGCTCCCTCATGTCCTCTTCACTCCTCCTTTTCTCCCCTTCTCATTCTCCTAACTCCCTCTCCCCTTCCCCATGTTCCAAATTTGTTCAGGAGATCTTGTCCCTTTCCCCTTCTCCAGGAGACCATGTATGTTTCTCTTAGAGTCCTCCTTGTTTCCTAGGTTCTCTGGTGGTGTGGATTGTAGGCTGCTACTTGTTAGCGCTATGTTTGAAATCCATATATGAGTGAGTACATACAATGTTTGTCTTTCTGCAATGGATTACATGGCTCAGAATTGTCTCTTCTAGTTTCATCCATTTGCCTTCGAATTTCAAGATTCCATTGTTTAAATCTACCACATTTTCTTTATCCATTCTTTATTTGACAGGCATCTAGGTTGCTTCCAGTTTCTGGCTATTACAAATAATGCTGCTATGAACATAGTTTAACAGATGTCCTTTTTGTATGAATGTGCTTCTTTTGGGAATGCAATATCTTAATTATAGACATATGTTAAGTCATTGATCATGTTGCTAAAAGTAATCTAAGTTCATGCTTGTTTTTCTTTATTTTATACATATATAAAATTATAGCTAAGGATGTTATATTTAAAAGGAGATAAACTAAAATAATTTAAGGCAATAGTAATATAAATCAATTATCTCTTTCCTAGTGTTAGCAGGATAAAATAGAAATCCAATCTACTTATTTCCTGAAAGTATACTGGATTTGATCCAATGGATATTATTTTTAAGATTCACTAGCTGTAGATCTTAGAAATTAATTATGTTTCTTAAGTACTTGGAAGATGACTTTAAAAAGAGCATATTATGTCTCTGGGGAAAATAATTTATTATTTTTTGTAATTAATACTTATTAGAGTAGTAGAAAGTCACAATCACACTTATGAATAGATGGAAGTTTCCATAAACCTGGTCAGCATGTTCAGATGTCAGAGTAAAGTTTGAGGAATACTCAGTAAGTCAGTAGTCATTATGAGAAGCTACAGTGCTTTGGTTGGCCATCCTCTGATGGAAGTCTTCCTTTGCTTCCTGCAACTGATGTAATCGTGAAGCTACACATTGTAATTGTTTGTTGTCTTATGCTTTGACGTGTCTTCTTAGAAAATTCCTATCACAGGGACCTTCTGTGCCACATGAGCATTTTACTCTTATTCTGTGAAATATTTGATGACCTCCTTATTGTTTCTCAGATATTAGTGAGCTTTTGTGTTGGCTAGAAATTTATTTAGTCACTTTCCTACAACCTGGTGTCCTCAAAGAGGAGAGAATCTTTTTTTTCTTTTTTAAATTAATTCATATTTTTACATTCCAAACCCAGATCCCCTTCCCATCTTTCCTTCTGTTCCCCCCACTACCTTATCCCATCTGCTCCTCAGAGAGGGTATAGCCTCCCCTAGGAAGTCTACTAAGTCTATCCCATCATTTTCTTGGGGCAGAACCAAGGCATCTACCCAAATACCACACCCCTATGTCTAGGCTGAACAAGATATCTCTCTATATAGAATGGGCTCCAGTAAGTCAGCTTGTGCATTAGTGTTGGATCTTGGACCCACTGCCAGTGGCCTCATATATTGTCCTAGCCCCACCATGGTTAGTTAAAATCCATCCTGAGTGAGGTAACCCAAAACCAGAAGACAAATATAGTATATACTCACTCATAAGTGAATACCAGACAGAAAGTAAAAGATATACAACCTACAGTTCACAACCCCAGAGAAGCTAGAACCCTCTTCCATAAGCAGATAGAGAGGACAGAATCTTAATTGAGAAAATGACAAAATAAGTTTGGGCTGAAGGCCCAATTCTGTAGGGCATTTTTTGAGTTAGTGACTAATATTGGAGGGCTCAGCTTATAGTGCATTGTGAAACCATCAGGCTTCTAGTCTTAGATTCTATAATAGGTTGAGGAAGCCAAAAGATGTAGACCAGTAAACATTATTTCTCCATAGCCTCAGCATCAACTCTTTCCAGGTTTCTGCTCAAGTGTTCATGCTTTGGTTTCCATTTGTAGGCTTCTGGTTGTGGACCTGTAACAGTGGCCACACCCCTTTGGTTGTAGCAAAAGTAGACAGATATACAGAAGTGGAATGAGAGGAGCTTGAGGTGTGGCTTTCCTTTGTGTGCTCTTTCTGGTGGTTCAGTGGATCCAGTACGGAGAGCAGGGAAATGCTTCAGTGGTTCTTTGTACTTTTCGGTATAATTGTTCCCCAATAATCACCCATTTATCATTTATCTTGGGCCTAGTGTTATAATTACATCCTTGCCTTCATCCTTTAATGATGTGTTCTTCAGGTTATATGAGCCAAATACACTCTTTCTTCTTCAGGTAGCTTTTAGTCAAGTTTTTTCATCACAGCAAGGGTAAACTTAACTAACATACTTTTATATATTGATAAATCCAAAAATTTATTTTCAGCTAGAAATTGGCTTTAAGAATTCAGTCATTTTGGATCACTCTGCACTAAATTGGATGTCTTTATCAAACACATGTTTCCAAGGCTGAGAAATCTGAATGAAAGAGAATCTAGAAAGATTATTAGACTCACAGGTGACAGAGGAGTCCTAGGGAACAGTGTCTTCCAGCCAAATAGGACTGACCCACACAGAAACTCAAAGGGCCTATGACAATATGCACAAAAAATGCACAAACTCAAACCAGATGAAATCCTAGCACTGAGAAAATTTACTGAATACAAAATTCCACCTCTAATTTAGGTAATTGCAATTGATACATACAAGGGAATGGAAAATAAGTGTTCATCAATGAAGTATCACTGGGTATGTTAAGCTTTTTCCAGATATAGCCCTATGCCCAGGAATAGTATGGCACCACAAAATGGACTCCATGTTACTCCATGTTACATGTCATTGTTTGGTTTTGGCAATTTTGCCTCATTGAGTTTTTGGGCCTTTTTCATTTGCTGGTTGATATTTGTTTTTGAAACACATAGAGAAAAAATCAAGTAATTGGTTTGGAATTTTAGTGGTATCTGGGAGGAACTGGATGAAGGAAGAATATGATCAAAATATATTGTGTGCAAAAATATGGACTTACCATTTCCACTAACATGTCCTAGAAACACTTTAAGTCCGAGGTCTCTAAATTCAAGTCTGATAATTAAGAACAGATTCTCATTCTCATGTGTTCTTTGCTTCAACTTATGTTCCCACCATCTACTTAATTTCTCATTGTGGAAGCCTACGAGTAACGTTTAAGTGATAATCTTTATAGCCAAAGCAAAAGATTAAAAAAGAAAAAAAAGCAAACAAAACAAAATCTTCTACATGGCAGTAATTTAAACCCTAAACATTTCTGTTCTATTCTCTATTATTTCATGAAATTTTCTGGTTGATACACTATTATTTCCTTAATTCTGTCTTCAAGTCAGATTTTCTATATCATTTCTCTATTTAACATAGCCTAATTCCTTCTAATTACTCAAAAGGGAACCCCCATCCCCTGCTTTAGCATGCAACACTAGCTGGTTAACCTTGAGTGATACTATCTTTCCTCCAAGACTAGGTTTCTAAGTTTCCAAGTTCAGTGTATTTTTGCTCTGTATACATTACAGCTAGATGGCTTTCTCTTACTTGATGAAGTCCTGTTTAACTTAAGCATTAAATGCACCTCTTTTTCAATATCTACTTTTTCAGCACCACCCTGCTTCTCTCTCATCAGACTGAAACAATCTATTTACTTATTTGAATACTCCACTGACCCTGCATGGATTTTACAACTATTATAATTGATCTGTTTGTATCTCTTTGTTCACATTTCTCAAAGGCAAGGGCAGCAAAAGACAGACCATGACATCTGAACATATCACTTGGTCTGGCCCATTGCTTGGCCATAGAGGACAATCCCTGAGAATTTGTCTAGCTATGCGATAAATATCCAACAGGGAACTCAGCCCTTTGTAGAGAATACTTGTTAGTAAGAAATCAAGATTCTGTAAAATAAGGAAGAGGTGTGCTATAATGAAAATTCACAACCTGTCTTCTTTTGCACTTGCCTTATATAATCTAGTTTTACATAGCTTGATCCAGGAAAAGTTTAAAATGAATTACAGATAGCTCAGAAGAATATGGGCAAGCAGAGGAGCATGGCATCTCTGAGGGAAGAATGGTATATTTTGTACAAAAATAGGTTTCAAGTGAATAATCCACAGAATGGTATGACATTGCATATAGGACTTTTTCCTTGAAGCTCACATGTTTTAACCTTCAAAGGGCTCTTCCAAGCCAGGATCCTTTAATTACGATATTTCGGGAGGGGATTGGCATCTTAATTCTATGGCAATGGAAGAACTTAGTTCAATATACTCAAGATCTGATTCAGTTTACATTAAAATGATGGTGATGATGATAATGAAACATGAAAAGTTATAGATTCTAGATTCTATTTTTTTTGGCTCATATATAACTAAGTTCAGTACTCAGAAATATACAGATACATACTGAGAAAGTTCTGAAAAATATAAATTATGTTATACAATTACATATATCTCATTGCAAGCTGTTACACATTACTTACATTGTTTTATTTATAATTTTTATTGGAGTTGTCAAGCAGGCATACCCCTGACATTACAGGAGAAACAAAATTTTAAAAGATGGGTAAAAAGCAGTATTATTAACTTTAACCCATGGTTCTTCGAGTATGTCTGACTTTAGTTTGACATTGAAATGAAATATGTCGTTAGTTGTGAAACTGCTATTATGTGTGCCTTGGTGATGGGGATATGGAAAGGCAGCATGAAGGTAGAATTATAATGAGCTAATATTTGTGTAATTTTATCAATATTGTTTAAGGCTTGATTTCTATGCTGATGCATACACAGGATATATCTGTGTCTGGCCATCCCTGTTAGCTATGTGAAGAGGTGAAAGTTCCAGAGATTTGTTTGGCAACATGTTACTGAAGGGCCTTTTGATGCAGCTGCCTTCCATTTGTTTCATCAAGAGATGAAGCAAAACTGAAGTAGTTCTTCATGATGAACTGGCAGCAGAGTGCCAAGATAGTTTTATTGCTTAGCAACTTGGCAGCAGGAAATGTTAAAATATTACAATCTCTTATATCTGTGAACTGAGACAGGCTTTCAACGGATGGCCCTCCAGCTTGCACGTGATTAAGATGCAGCCACATGGCACTTGCTTATACACTGAGATGACAGGCGGAAGAAAGAAAAGCTGGACTCTTTTAATTGTATCAACAGGACCTTCACAGGAATCCTTCGCTGATTGGAGCCAAGTACTAATATGACGAATTTAGCCGTCTCCATTTAGATGCCGATAAGCTTTGAAATCTGCATTGATCGGGGCAATTTCCTTTATGTTTCAGGAAGGGCTTCATCCATTGAGAAATTATATGTCAGATAAAAATCTCAGGATAAACAAATCACACAAGGGAATCTGACAGTTTACCATATATTTCCAGAATTTGTAGGATTGCTGTGATACGCTTTTGTTTCGTGCAAATTGGGGAATGAATGCAAGTGACACTGTGATGACACCAGCTAAACGGCAACATAATGCAGACAGTCATTGTGGATGCTTTGATAGAGGATGCTGCCAGCACAAAAGCTTCTCCCTACACTTACACTCTCATTCTTCTCAACGGAGGATGCTGAAGTGACAAATGGAGCAGAAACTCTCTTCCTTGACATCTCACATACAAAGGAACACAAAAACCTTTAAGGAGCACATAAAGGTTTTTAAATTTTTTAATGTTTATTTCAGGGAAAGTATTAATTTGATAAGTATATTGAATAACACTGATTACATTAATAATTCCTCATCATTAACCTTTTCCCAAATTTTATTATTGTCTTCTAAAATTGGGAAATGTATGTAGAGGATGTTTTTCAATTAAGCTTACTTTTACAAATCTTCAAAAATTTGAAGGATGCTAATTACTAGCTGGATGCTTTGTCTATAAAACTAGAGTTTGTAATTTATAATAAGACCTAATAATTTTTCCTCATTTGCAAGAACTTCATTCCACTGAAACCCAATATATCCATGTCTCTGGAAGTATCCAGTATATTGGATAATATGATGAAATATCCTGAAAATTTGACAGTGATGAGACCTATAGCATCAAATATAGGTAACAAATAATTTTATTGTGAAACAAACAAATGTGTGGTCAGTAAATTTTTATTTTAAAACCTATATGACATATTTACTGTCAAGATATTAAAAACATATTTACCATGTTACAATTTAACTTTAGTTAAAAACATTTCAATTCAATCACAAGTATGTTACGATGAATCTTTCCACCAAAAGCTGCCTGAGCCTCACCACCACCTGTGAGTTTTACTCCAGCCGCCTGCCTGAGTTAGGCCCAAATGAATACACAGAAACTTGTATTAGGTACATTGTATTAGGTACAATGCTGCTTGGCCAATGACTGGGACTTCTCATCTGCTCACTCAGTCTTAATTATCATAAATCTATATATGTTATAAGACTTATCTTATCGGGCGCCTTATTGGCGTCCCTTCTTGTTGGTGGCTCACATCCTGCCGCTGGAGGAGACGAATGGAAAAAGGGACACTTCTTATTTCTCCTTCGGTTAAATATGAGTCTCCTTGCTATGTCACTTCCTGCCTGGATCACCACTTCTCTACTACAATTCCCAGAATCCTCTTTGACTCCTAGTCCCATCTAACTTGCTGTCTTATTGACCAAACAGTATTTTATTTAACAATCAATAAGATAAACATACACAGTACATTCCCCATCACAAGTATGTTACAGACCATTTATCCAACAATAAAAGGGAAATATTTATTTTTATTTTCTACCATCGGAAACTACTTGGTCACTTTATGGGCAATTTTTGAATAAGAGAAGATCTCTAAAGTTTTCAGTAGCTTTAAAAGAATCATTTGTATGGGTGATAGTTATGTGGCTTAATCTGTTGGGGGAGGTGCTTGCAGTGGAATTAGGACTTATCCTGGATGCATGATCTGGCTTTTTGGAGCCTGTTCCCTATGGTGGCTTACATTGCTCAGCCTTCATACAGTGGAGAGGGGCTCCTAGCTAGAACTTAGTATGCCAGAAATTGTTGATTCCTAAGGGAGACCTTACACCCTCTGAGGAGTGGATGGGGATGGATAGGAGATATGGGGGGTGGGAGAAGGGGAAGGAGGGGGGACTGGGGTTGGACAAATGAAAAATATTAAATAAAAATAAAAGGAATTATCTAAATATATCTACTATTTCTTCAGACTTGGTCTCCAAGTACTATTTATAATCTTGATCTATCTTGTACAATTAAAAAGAAGCAAGATTTCATAAAATTTTCAAATATACTTTAAAACTTTCATCTTTCAGATGTACTACATGGGACTTTTATTAATGTAAAGTATTGTACCCCAAAACTTAACTGTATTGGAGCCAGCCTAGAGCATTAAATTATATTTGAGTTGTGCATAAAACCAATACAAGGCCATGAGTCCATTTTTGGCTTTGAAAAACAGAGAACATTATATTGAATGTTAAGAGCAAATGAAAGTCATTGAAAGGAGAACTTGAAAAGCAATTGTATAAACTGAAATATCTATGGCTCTACAATGGAAATTTCAATGCTTCCATTTCAATATTTTTAATAATTTTAATGATTTGAATAATCATGTTTATATATGTCTTACAATTTAAATATATGTTGACCAAATCATACCTATGTTTCTATGTCTGTTAAATTTTGACTGAAAGTAATGATACCTCAAAATTATCACTTAATATGGTGTACAGCATTATATTCAGGAAGAGGAGGGACTTGCCTGGAACAATCAGAGACACTTCTCCAGCATCACTTTCCTGGGAACTCACTGTGGGTCCATAGGGGACAGTTTTATTTAAGCAATGATTAGACTGACTTATTTATAGCACCCATGTGCTTGTTTGGGGCAGTGGGATCTCAATAAATTACTCAGATAACATAATGGCCCAAGAATAGACTACTTTAAAAATAGGTGCCTCCAATTACAATTGAAGAGGAAGAGTTAGGTAGAGGTTTAAATTACACCAATTGCTCCTGGGAAATTGATGGGCTGGAATAAGAGAAGCACACATCCATGAATCCACAGGGTTATTTTCTACAATTATAATCAGAAATGTTAAATGGGAACTTATAATAAAGGAGAACAGTCACAGGATCTAGTCTTCACTAATCACTGAGAAGTACACAGTGGTATATTTAGTAAATGTCCTAAAGCATCTTCCAAAAAGAGAATGACAGTCCCAAGAGACTCAAAGAACTTGCACAATGATTCAGGTTTATTCCAATATGTGACATATCATAAGTTGGCTAAAGTCCTGGGAAAGTTTGTCCCAGTATAATTTGCTTGCATTCACATATTTGGACTGTGTAGAATTTAGAACAGCATTTAACATATGACATGAGAATTCTAAACTTCAAATGGACAGTGTTTCTGTTTCCAAGGTAAGTGCTACTTCTGTGAATTGTTAAAGGATCTGAGATGTGGAAAAATCTGCTTTCCCAAAATGCTGTGTGGCTGAAAATGAGCTCCATAATATAGCTTTCCCAACAAAATCCAATTAATGCTTATATTTTAAAACATCACATTTTCTTCATAATTATGTTTGTTTTGTAGTATTAGTTCATTTAGAAGGTTTTTCTACTGTTTATCATTTTCTATTTCTTGTATTCAATTCTAGAATTATAGTACTCCATCCTGGGATAAGATTTCAGGGCAAAAGTAATATATCCTGTTTCTTTTTCTAATTTTTAATTTAAATTAAAAAACGATCTTACTTTTACATACCAATCCTGGTTCCCTCTCCCTTTTGTCCTCCTATGCCCCCCAACAACCCCCATCGCATCCCTGTCTAAGATTCAATGTTAGATATTCTTTTATTTAAAAAATAATTTTCCAATTATGCTATCAGTAAGAATTTTACTCTTTAACTTCATAGTTTTGTTACTTAGGTAGACTAGATTCAAAATATTTTTTAAAACATTTTATCTCATTTATTTGTTTATTGTATGTGACTTTGTATATACATTATGCATGCATACATTACATGACACAAATATAGAAGTCAGAAGACAACTTGTGGTGGTTGGTTCATACCTCCACCACTTGGAATCAGAGAATCAAACTTTGACAATCAGACTTGATGATAGATGTCTTTGCCTTCTTAGACATCTAGATAAGCCAAGATTTCTGGGATCCCAAAGCAATAACATAATGGTAAAATGTTTTCCTTCTAGTATGAAATAAAAGAATGTATCATTGTCAGCTACCATATTTTCATTGAATATATTGTAGATTATTACATAAGTAGAATTGAGGATGAACACAAGAATGAGAAGAAATACCCAAATTCCTAATATTTATATTTTCAGCCTCAAATATAACCTTACTAAGCCTTTTAATAAATATCATTGCCATGGACAGCATGATGTCCAGGATCTACCCTGAGCCATCATATAATGAGCTATTTTCTTTGAAGATGCAACAATATCAACTGTACTCCTCCAATCTACATTGCCACAGGCTTCAGGACACACCTGGGAACAGTGATTTCCTAACAGCTGTGCTTATGTAGGACACCTCACTCCATCTGGACAGTTAGCCATTCTTCCCAGCGTGCCAGCATCATTCCCAAGAGTGTTCTCATACAACTTGCATTCTACATGAGGGTACATGCTCAACTTCCACTCTGTGTGTGTACCTTGCACATAACTTCACCTGTTCTGTGTTTGTGTCTATGGCTGGCAAGATAACTCATGTATTATTCATACCTTGGTTTATTATTTCCTTCTTTAATAGAGGTTTTTCTTTTTTTTCTGTTTCAATCATTCATATATTTAGATACTAAAAAAAAACTGGGACATTCTCTGCACTCAATATTTTATTGTGTTTAATAAACAAAAACAGAGAGTGTTTTCTATTAATGTATTTAGTATGCATTTATGTATGTGTTTTATTTTTGTGCATGCGTGTGTGTGTGTGTGTGTGTGTGTGTGTGTGTGTGTGTGTGTATGTGTGTGTGTGTTGTGTCTGTGTCACTCTGTGTGTGTGTGCTTGAGCGCGCTTGTGTGCATGTGCCAATTCATGAGTTTAGAGGGCAGACTACATCTTTCAGGAGTTGGTTTCTCCTCCAACTATAAGTTATAGGAATGTGGATGGAGATCATAGTTTCAGGTTCGGCAGTAAGATGACCACTGGGCCATCCCACTATCCCCCAATAAACATTATATAAAATCTTGTATGTGGGACACAAAATTTCATGTCTGTGCAAAGATTCTAAAATTGACTTGTACTCACTTAGAAAAGAGCATAATCTTAAATGTTCATTTTCAAATGTTACTGAAAATGCACTTTAAAATGGCTACTCCTCTCTATATTATTACTTAAAACCCAAGTAAAATATCATTGTAGCCTGGTTTTACTTTTATTGACTTAGTTTCTTTTTTTCAGGCTCTACTCCTTTAATGTGACTTCTCTGGGTTATCAATCTCACAGTATCTCTATACTGTCTTAGAGTTACTTTCACATCTTCATATAACACCTACCTTCAAAGACAGGACTTCCTTTTATGGAGCAATTAGTTTTCTCTTACTCTGGTTCACTCTCTGTGCTGTTTGGTTTCCTCAACTGAGCAATTTATGCCTTATTTTTAAGCTCTACTGTGCAATGCAAACAGCAGGTTCTAAAAACACCATCACCCTGAGCCTAATGAGCAAATGGCTGAAAGCTCATAGCCTGGTGGAGGCAGCACTTCAGGTTCCACTCTGACAGCCAGCTCCTGGTGGCTGTAATTAATAATGAAATGTTACATCTCCTTCGTTTTATGCAGAGACAGGGAAAGTGGCAGGGATTATGGAGAGAGATAAATTTACATTGTAGCTTTATAAAGCATCCATAGCTTTAGGAGCTCACTACATTTGAAATTACTGTAAGATGACAGACTTACAAGAATGTAGTTACCAGAATATTTAAAGCACCTGGCTGAGGCTTCAGACGACTGAAGGAAGCAAGCCCTTCCCTTCCTGCTGCTTAATTTCTTCTATCCAGCTGCTCATTAAAAGATCAAAGATGTATCTGACTTTCCCTCCAGACTTAATCCATTTCAGTCAATGTCACAATGTATTCACTTTGCAACTGTCATGAATTTTCCAATGACTTTCTCTTGCTAGTAATAAAAAATCCCCATAACTTCCTACCTTGATTCTAGAAATACTTTATTACTGAAATAAAGTACTATGGGATGCTGTGCTCAGAGCTCTGACCACTTGGCTCTTCCAGGTGACTTATCATTGACTATCAGTTGGTAATATTTGCAAACAGTCAAAAGGAGCCAGGCCAAATGAAATTCTCACTATTTTCAATTGTTATTGTTTTCTCCCAAGGCTTTGCCTATACACACTTCTTTTATTCTGTCTGGTTGGAGTTCTAAACCCAATCTTTAATCTTTACACTTGTGGTATCTCTTGTTGATACTAGTTCAAGATGGTCATACAAGGTTGATGAAGTGGCAGGATGTAAATGAACACTTGTATAAAAAATTCCTGAAGTGCAGAACCTTAGATTAACTCTGCTATAATTCCTCAATAGTTTCATTTGTTATCTCTTGTATTTCCTTTGTAAATTACAGAATTGTTAAATTATAATATAAGACATTTTTGTTTTCAATAAGTATGCCATCTCACTTGCATGAGAAATTCTTACCTGTAGAGTGCAAGCAAATTAAATAGCCAGCTCTCCAAAATTTCTACCATGTCTTCTTCACCTTCTACCATGCCTTCATAGCCATGATGGACTATGTACACTAGGAACTTATTCCAAAATGAATTATTCTATTTATCTCTTAATTTGTTTTTGCCAAGACACAATATCATATCAATAAGACAGTAATTAAGCACCTTTTCTCATTTCCCTCATTACTTAACAGGATATACATTTAGGGATGTATTGTGTATGAAGTTTAGGTCTGAACTTGGATGATGAAAGAATGTTAAGGGACTTATTTAATATGAGAACAATTCTTTTTTCTTATGATGTATGACAGACAAGTCAATCATTAATATAGCAATTGACCTTGTCCTAAAAAGGAACATTTACATTATTCACCTAATTATAAAGTCAAGCTAGAGTAGTCAATAAATACTTAATGTCTTTAAAAATGTCACCAAAACCCCCACTTGAATTAAAATATAAATCAAAACAGATTTTGATTCCCAATGCCTTTTGTACTTCAATTATTTCAGCAAGTTTCTAAAGTGTCAGGGGTATTATTTTCCTATGGATTTCTGAACTTAATTTTGGATAGAACTTGAGCTCCAAGGTGAAGTTAATGTGAGATTTCAGTAATGATAACTGTGAAATATCTGAATGAAACATTCTCAAAAAAAACTTTTCAAGTTAAATGACCAAAGGTAACTGATGGACATTCTACTAAAAAGTGCATACATATGCTAGTGACAGGATACTATTCAAAATAAACAATTACTGGAAGAAATAAATAATAAAATTCTTTAATTAATTTCTATGCATATAAAATTAAAGGTGATTATGCAGAAATGACTTTTATCATCTATTGTCTAACTAATAATTCCACTTTCATGTACTGAGGTGGTCATTGGTGTTCTCAAAATAATATATCCATGTTAGGTTATCTCAGTTTGCAAATAACAAAATGGGTTCTATAGTGAGATGAAGAATAACCAAAAAATTAAAGGTGATTAATAAAATCCAAACTCTAGGTTAAAATGTAGAACATAGTCATATGAGCAGACCTTTTTCTGAACTTGGCTCAACTGAGAGTTGTAAGGAATCATGGACCTCAAACAAATGGGCATTTTGGATGAAAACTTTGTACATTAAAAAAGTCTGTCACTTTCTCTGTCCTTTATGATCTCCATTTTAACACTGATAAAATAAAATATTTAGAGTTGTTTCTTGTCCATTTTATGTGTATCTGAGGACAAGTGTCAATGTCACCTTCCTTTCTTGATCTGATAATAGCCCGAAATATAACTAGCACTTAACTAAGCAACTCCTCAGTTGCCTCCTTCTTGTTATTAATGGGTTAATATTTTTCTTCCCGATTTTACCAAAGGCCACAGTGCTGTGTGTGTAATTAATAAGCCATTAGCACAAAATGATGGGCATCTAATGAAACTGTTTCAAGGCAAATGGAAAATCTCAAAAACACAAAATGAAATTTACTCACCCTTAAATCCTGATTCTGGGGGATGCATTTATGACTAGTGTCTATTCTTCAATCTTTCTTTTTTCTGTCTTTCACTTCAGGATATTTTATGTTCTAGAATCACACAATAATATTAACTACTCTGGTTTTGTTCAGTATTTTCAAGAAGTTTGTTTCACATTGACCAAGAATAGAATGTATATAGTGTATGTTTATTGCTTTATATTCATTTATCATTCGTCTGTTTGCTTCTATGGCATAGCATTATCTATGTGTCTATCATCTATTGATAGAGCAAAATGATGAGAGACAAGGGAATGACACAGTATATTAAAAGTATTTCTGAAGGCAAAATACTCTAAAACATATCTGCAAGACCATATTGGGATGTGCACTTCAGCTTTTTAGATATAACAGTTTATATCCTTCATTTCATTGGTTTATGTTTCTGCATTTTCCCCCGTCTTAGTATTTATGATAAGGTATTTGTGCTGGCAGGAGCTGGAGGCAGCTGTTGAACACTGCATCAGCAGTTATGTGGTAGAGAGTAATATATACTTTTGCTCAGCTAGATTTTATCCTTTAATTCAGACCTTGGAATGACACTGCTCATACTTAAAATATGTCTTCTTATATCTCTTAAGTTAATAAAGAAAACCTTGGGAACCAGTTAGTATATTCAACTTAGCATAAACTAGAGTAAGTTGAGGAAAGGAATGACAACTGAGGACCTTCATTAAATTGGTCTGTGGTCATATCTATGGGATATTTTCATGTGGTAGTAGGATTTAGCCCTCTATGGGCAGTGTCATCCATAGACAGGTAGTTCTAAGATGTATAAGAAAATCAATGGAGCAAACAAAATGAAAGAAGCAGTAAGGAGCATTCCTCTATGACCTCTGTTCAGTTCCTGTCTCCATATTTCTGCCTGGAGTACCAGTTCTTACCTCCCCAGTGGTGTAAATAAAACCCTTCTGTCCCAAGTTAGTTTTGGTTAGTGTTTTATCATAGCAACAATAAACAAACTAATAAACACCTGTCATGTATGCCAAAAGGCTAACTTTCATCTAAATAATCATTCATAGGACACATTACCAGAGACTTGTCTCAGGGTGAGCCTAGATCTTCCTAGTTGATAATGAATATTAACCATTACATTCACTATCGCTGCTTAAGATCAGTGACCAAAACAAGCCTTCTTAACAACCCCTGCTCTCTCTAGTTGGTATAGAACTACCAAAGGATTGATTTTGGCTTTCTCATACTGAGCCAAATTAAGTTCTTAGGGAGGACTTTCCTCACCAACATTTCTATAGTGAGAGAAAAAAAAAGAGAGATACATGTATTTGTATTAAGGTATGGAAAGTCTGAAGATGGCCCTTTCATTCCCATGTTATATAGAAAATATGTTTCCACATTCTGTGGGTAAAGAATTATTTTAAAGTGAGATTTGCCTACTGAGATAGTGCAAAGGCAGAAAAAGACCCATGCAGGGTTATTCTTGCTACTCCACAAAGAAACCTGGAGGCATAGAATAGTAAGAATGGAGCCATTTATCCACAAGGGAGAATACAATTTCCCATTAGTCTCTATTGTAATTTATGGTCTCTAAAGTACCTGTTTTGGTGACTTTGTCACCAGTATGGTACAGTTAAGAAAAGGTCATACTTTGTAAAGAATTGGGCCTATGGGAAGTCCACTGGTCATAGTTTATAGTCCTGAATTGGATAACAGGATCCCAGTTTCTTCCTCATCTCTTTCTCACTCTCTGATTATAATGTCTTCCCTGCCACATACTGCTGGAGCAATTTTCATGGCCGTTCTTCCATATAACAGAGGGACAAGGACAATGAACATGCCTGGGATAGCCCCTCCAAAATTGTGAGACAAAACAATACATTATTTTTAAGATGTAAATGTTAAATTAGAACAAACATACAAAGCATGTGATTTTCAATCTCTGTGGCCATATGTAGACTGGAACTTAGGAAATAGACTATTGACATGTTTCAGTACAATCAGGAGCAGCATCCTACTAACTGTTGACTGAAGATGTGTGCTAAATGCACTTAGAAAGATGAAGTATTTTGTTTTCAGAAATTATTATTAGAAGGTAATAACTCAATCCCATATACATACTTCCTCCTTTTTCTAAGATTTTGTGAGATTCTTTACATAAAATTCTTATGAAACCTCTCCATCAAGTTCTCTATATAGATACAGAGAACTTTATAAGTGTATTCATTCATATTTACCCTTTAATACAGGACAACCCATAGGAGAGTAAAACAACATTTCATCACAAGTTGAATGGATTTATTGGAATATTGTTTAAAAAAACTGATAAATTGAATGACATTATACATAAAATGAAAAAAATTCTCTCAGCAAAATTGATAAATTTCCCATTGAAAGACCCAGAGATAATCATGAATTTCAGCACTACTCTGTTCAGATGAAGGAGAAACAAGAGAAGTCACATTTATGTTTCTCCTTATATATCTGTGTAAACAAGAAAATTCATCTTATTGTTAGTGACTGAATCTAAGCTCATGGTAACTTTGGATGAGAAAGGCAGGGAGAAGAGATGGGTGGGAAGGGATGAAAAGTTTCTACCTCTTATTTGTGAATATTATTAGAAGTGACATTCACACCCAAATTCATGAAAGGCTACATTTAATCACAAAATATATAAGGTATATTTCATAAATTGAATTTATGAACATACTACATTAATTAAAAATTTTAACATCAAATTTATAGCAGCCATAGGAATTTTGATCATATCATCCTCATACTACTTCTGTCCAACTCATCCCAGGACCCACCAAGCTGCCTCCTTCCCAAATTCCTAATGTTCTCTTTAAAATTTATTATTTTTCTTAGTCCACAAATCCAGTTGGTGCTGAGTATGTGTTTTGTCAAGGACACAGTATTTGATAGTTCTCCTCCCCATTCTGTAGCTCTTACTTTCTTTATGTCCTCTCTTCCATGAAGTTCCCCATGTTGTGGGTAAGAGAAGGTTGATATAGATGACTGAGCATCACAGTCACTCTCCATATTAGAATCTCAGCTTGACCACTGATGGCTTCATGGCCTTGGAAATGTTTTATGAGAATATGGAGTGTTCCTACCTCATAGGGTTCTCAACAAAGATTTAATGAATTAATCCACACAAAGCTTTACAACTGTCTGCGTATATGAAGTCTTCACGAAATGATAGCTTAAATATAACAGGCTCCTAGACCTTAGCAGGCCCCAAGACCATATCACAACTGACACCCTGAAGGAAGTACCATTGAGGCCTTGGATCTCAGTCCCTCAGCAGCAATATCTGCCAAAATGAAAACAAAGATCTAATCATTCAAAGTCCATAGTTCTGAGAAAGACCCTAAAACTACTAACCTTCCTTTTTGGCTTCTGTAGTTCTACTTCTGGATAACTGTCCTTGCTATCTGAAGTGTGTTAAGCAAGGATGTAGTTTTTGGGCTTAAATGACCACTCTGGGAAATGTTCTGGACTACAGTTGGATACCAAACACTAGTATAATCACGGTCCAGCTAATAAAGATTTTGTACTGGCTTGAACCCATGTTTCATAGGTCTTCTAGGATGGATATTTCAAAAGGCTAATATAGAATTAGGATTTTAATTTTTCTTGGATTAAAATAAGGATAATACCATATTGATATTTTAACTCAGATTTTTAATCCTAGCCATTAAAAGGCTGAGGTAGGAAGATTTTGAGACATTGTCATGTCAGCTTGGGCTACATAGAAAAGAACTGTCTAAATGAAAAGAAATATATATATATATTATATATATATATATATATATATATATGAGCATATATAGATATATTTAGTAAAAATATTGAATTCCACAATCACAAACTAGAGATAATAACTTAAAATTTACAAGTTTATGACTTATTCTTTACTATTCATGAACCCAAATGTAAAATATATAAATATAATCTTGATTTTAAGCTCCTCTAAGTCTGAAAATTTCTTGATATAAGAGCTGACATTTACCTCTTCTGTTGCTATAGCTCATTTGAATTATATATTCTAACAGCTATCATACAATTCCTTAAAATTAAAGAAAATGTCACTAATGGCTCAATGTTTTCTGGTGTGTGTGTGTGTGTGTGTGTGTGTGTGTGTGTGTGTAGTTCTGCAGGAATTTCGCTACTCTTGACTTACCACCTCTGCATTCTTCCTTCTCTCCTGTCATTTTCCCGGGGTCTTTTTAGGTGGCTCCATTAGCTCAACATTATATCCAGAATTCAATCAAAGATTTTAGTATCTAAACCTCATGTGCAATTTATTTATATGATCACAAATTCTTTTTGAAATCCTTTTCTTGGTTTCTAGTTCAATTGGTAAAATAGGTTATCTTTATTTCCAACCATAAACTCAATGAGTCTGTTCACTTCCATAATTTCATTACCATATACTTTGAGTCTTCAAAATATTTTTTAATACTACATCTCAAGATATTTTGGGAACATACTATTTTGGTTTGCTTTAGATGTATTTCTTATGGCCAGTATTGCTCCAAATGTAATTGTTCTATCAACAGTTGCAATTATCATACATTACAACAAATGTCTTATAATTCTCATTTAAAGCACATTGCTTCGTAGTAATAATATCAATACCACATATTTGACTATTTTATCTTTTTGACAATTTTCATTATCAAATATAGAAATCTAACTGAACAAAATCAATGATGCTATTTTTTCGTGATAAGCATCAAAACTAGACATTGTGCTAGTGTTGAGGCAGGGAACGATTAAAAGGTGTGCCTGGTGCCCTGTGTTAAAGATCAAGGTCCTCCACTTTCATTTCAACCTGTACTTTAGTCAATTCTATATCCTACAGTTCACTTTCAAATAGTCTTTGAAATAAAATCACTTTGCTAATTTTGCCCAGAGCTTGCTCAAACTTCCACATCTGCTGTGATTTTACTCATTTCCTAGAACAGTAATAATTTTAGTCATAAGCATTAAACTAAGAGTTGTACTTGTGTAGTGACCTGAAAGTTATAGTGCCATTTTATTTAACTTTATTGATTATTTTGTGAAGTGAAACATGCTGATAATACTGGTATCATTTTATCAATGAAGGTATGAGAATAGAGAAATGTTACCTAACTTAAGACCACACAGTAACAACATTGTGTCCATCTTTCATGTAAGAAGGGATTACCCATTTTTACTGAATTGCATCTTGTTTGTCAGTTTCATCATATACTCATCTCATTTATCCTGAATACAACTTTGTATATGAATGATTTCTCATGTCTTATTAGCAAAATGGTTCATTTTAGTAGAATGATTTTTAAATTCAATTTCTCATCACTTAGAAAGTTTCACTTTAGTCATTTATATAAACATTATCTTCATAAAACAAATGTTTATTTGTATTGTGTGTGCATTAGTGTTTTGCTTACATACATTTATGTGCAAAACATGTGTATATGGTCCCTAGATGGTGAGAAGATGGCATAGGTTGCCATGGAGTTTGAGTAAGAGGTGGTTTTTCTAATAGGTGGGTTCTGGGAAACAAACTCCAGCCTTCTACTAGAGCATCAAGTCCTCTTCGTTATTGACCCAACCCTCATACCCCATTTCTGCCTTTATAAGATTACTTGGTGACATCATTTGTGTACCAACTATTATGACTATATGTTCTCCATATTAAAGACTCATTCAGTAAATGTTTTTAGTAAAAACATTTTACACTGATTTAAATTTGGTTTATCCTCTTCAGGACTCCTGTGAAAATTTAATCCTCATGGTGAACTTCTAAAAATATGAAATGCCTGACTGTGTTGATAAGTGTGGCCTTTGGAGGTAGGTTAGAACATGGAAAAGGTCACCCAGGTGCGTTCCTAATGCTTAAATACTGGTGATGTTATAGAAAGTGGAAGAGAATTGAGCCAGTTACAGTGGGACACTCAAAGTGTTTCTTATCATTTGATTTCTTGTGGAGCCTTGGGTCTCTGCCAGCAAGAAGGTTATCACCAGATGCAGGCTGGTGAGTTAGGTTCCAGAATCATAATCCCAAACAAGCCTCTTTACTTTTAAACTATATAATTTTGGAAATCTGTTAAAGTTACAGTAATCAGATTAATACACATGAGCAAAAGTACATATTTCTGTCTTGCTCTAACCCAGTTTAGACATGTTGTCTTAGATGGAGAGGTAAATAATACCCTTAAACTACTTGGTTTCAATGTATTTTCCAATATGAAATGCTAATACCTTTATTAAATTATGAGGACTGTGTCATTGAGACAGAATAAATGGGTAACATTATTCAAGATGACAGTATCTGTCAGGTAAAGTATAGCTCAAAAGTCTGCTTTGAAAGTAAAATATGTGAGCAACCAAAACCCAAAATCTTTGATCTATTTTTCTCATTTTCCATAATATTGAATTAATATTTATACTATCTGTGTAATTATATATGTTTGTATTAATTTATATTATAGAGCTATATAAATACATATGCATGAGGGAATATATACAAAAGATGTTTTAAATAAATGGTGATTTTTAAATTTCTGTTTCATGTAAAATAGACTTGTCTGAAGTGTGCAAAAATATATCAAACAAATATTTCACTAGTTCACTATTCTTATAAATTTAAGAATAAAGGAGTTGAGCCATTCTCTTTATATAATGTGTTGATGAGATGACAACGATGAAAGGTCTCTGACTATGTTGCTTTGTCAAAGTGAGACTTTAGGGCATTATCTTATTGAATTTCATTATGCATCCTCAGCATCTATTATTCCTATTAATTCCAAGATCAACTTCCACCTTGCCCTTTCCTCTTCTAATTGACAGTGGGCAAATAATTTCTGGTCCAGATCAGGAGCTCATCTCCCCATCTAACCTTGAACATCAATCCAACAAAAGAGTGAATCCCATTTGCATCAGACTCATGGTTAATAAATACAAAGGTCCCATGAAGAACAGTAATGCACTTTGGCTCTCACATCAACTTCTGGTACTTCAGAAACTAAATGTAATGAGCATTAGGTCACAGCCTATACCTTTCATAAATGTTTCACTTAGAGTAGCACATTAAGCCTCCAAACTGGTAGTGTCAGGTCATTATATTAGACATCTTTCACATAGAGAGTACTATGGCGTATTTACCTCTATGAATAAACAATTGCTTAAGTATACAATGGCATTGCATCAATAATATATTTTTCAAAGCTATTCTCAGGGATGCATACAATATGGTAAATTTTTACCATTGAAAAAATTATGTTATACCCTAAAAAATACACTTGAGATATCAGACTTACTTTTGCCAGTTCTGAGCTTCTTTTACATGATTATAAGTTTTAGAACTATAAGAAAAAAACTGAAACTTCAAAGTATCATATATATATATATATATATATACATATATATATATATATATTTATTTATATATAATGTATATTCAAAACCAAGATACAGAGGAAAGAATAAGATATGGAGTAATGTTCTACAGTTCAAAAGACATTAAATCATGTTTTGAGGTCTTAGGTTGAGACTATTTTCTCCTTGTATATGTTTCTCCATTTAATTATTTCTTTTCATCTACACTTCTCTTTTAACATATTTTCTCTTCTTATAGTTGCTTCTGTGAATATGCCTGTTTGAAATATCACAGTATAGTTTTTTTTTATTAATTAATGTTAGGGGACAGGCTTGTTTCACATGTAAGTCCCTCACAGTATAGTTATTTTAAGCAAAAATGTATTGGAATTATACAGTATTTTGTGAGACTTATATATCTCCTTTATCGTATTTTGAGGATTTTTACTTTAGAACAGACTACTTTCTTGTTTTTGTTTTGTTTGTTTGTTTGTTTGTTTGTTTTTCGAGACAGGGTTTCTCTGTGTACCTTTGGAGCCTATCCTGGAGACCAGGCTGGCCTGGAATCCACAGAGATCTGTCTGCCTCTGCCTCCTGAGTCCTGGGATTAAAGGTGTGTGCCACCAATGCCTGGATTGAACAGACTATTTAAATGTATGATACTAGGTATAATGGTTAGCTTTTATTTGTCAGTTTACTTCAATCTGCAGTCACTTGACAAATAAAAGCTAACCATTGTATAATTTTCTTGATCAGGTTGGCCTCTAGACATGCCCATTTGGTTTATGTTGCTAATTAAGGAGGGGAAACATGTCCATTTTGAAAGGCAACATTCCTTAAACACGGTATCCTGAGCTTTATAAGACAAGAGAAAGCTATGTGGTGTATCATGTGATCAGAGAGCATGGGTTTTAATTTCTTCCTTATCATGACTTAAAATGATTTGACTATTTGCTTGAAACTGGTCTTGATGGACTTTATATCTGGGATTTTTAAAGTAAATAAATAACCCCCCTTTTCTCCTTTGTGTTGCTTTTTGGTGAGGGTATTTCATCACAGCAACTGATAGGAAACTAGAACTCTGAGTTACACGAAGATATTTCTATGGAGTTATCCCTCCATATCTCTCTCTCTCTCTCTCTCTCTCTCTCTCTCTCTCTCTCTCTCTCTCTCTCTCTCTCTCCTTTCTCTCTTTGGTTTGATGAACTTTCTTTATCCTAAAGGACATTTTCAATTCCATATGAATAAATGAGGAAAAAAATATTAGGATGATTACCTAACAGTCTTTTCAGTCTCTTTACAGGACACCGGTGAAAAGATAACACTGGTGAAAAGATAGAGAATCTTATTATTCTGACAATTTGATTTGAGGATTTCAGATGCACTATAACCATGCTTTCTTGCTGCTGTCCTTTCTGCAACTTGCTATAATAAGGCTGAAGAAGTGAGAGACAGTTCAGTAATGCCCATGGACAGAACATCAGCCTACTTTGACAATAGGATGCATTTTGGAAGTAAAACAAAAATATACTAGTAACTTTTAAACAAAAGTTTACTAGTAATATACTACCCTTTCTCTTCATTTCAATCTGAAGGAAATATGCTACAGCTAGTAGATTTTACTCATTGTCTCCTAATACATGAGAACAGAAAGTCGGATATGTAGCAGAACACATTAGCCTCTCAAGGACAGAAGTGTCATTTAAACATTTGATGGCTATATTTGAATATATTATAATCTAGTGTACTTATGACCTGGAGGACTGGATACATTTCAGTAAGTAATTCACTTAGCAACAAGGAACAGCCTGGAGTTTTTGGAGAATTGAGTATGTTATTATTCTAACATTAATTTATATATTTTCCATAAGTTACCTACTGTTATTTTCACACAAATAATCATAAAACTGGAAAGAACTTGAGAATTGGAAATCAATTCATATTGAAAAATGAAGAAAGAAGGATGCAAACCCACATTTGATTTCCTATTCAAAGTCTTAATCTAAGTAAGTTAGGTTTTCTTTAATGAACTTATTCCTAATGACTTACACTAACAGCTATTTTTAGGACTCAAAAACTGAAGCAGTACCCAAGCCATCGTAAACACACATCTTAAGTATGTCATCTATTAACACACACAAACACACACACACACACACACACACACACACACACACACACACACACACATATTACACATATATATATGTGTGTGTGTGTTTTTTTCCAGACCAGGTTTCTCTTTTATCTGTGCAGTTTATGAGCCTATCCTGGCATTAGCTCTGTAGACCAGGCTGGCCTTGAACTCACAGATATCTACCTGCCTCTTCCTCCTGAATGCTTGGATTAAAGGCATATGCCACCAATGCCCGACTGTCATCTCTTATTCTTAATGGTTGAGGTTTTCCATGGAGTGTGAACCATTTAGAAATATAATATACTAATATTGCCATTGTCTTAGTCTTTGTAGCTACTATGTGCCAAGTTATCACAGACAGGTTGATTATATAATAACAGAAAATTCTTTTTCACAGTCACAGACAAAGTCCAGGCCATGACAATGTTGTATTTAGTGTCTAGCAATGTTCTATGTCTTTGTTCTTTGACAGGTCACAAATTGGACAATACTGCCTTTTATGAGGTAACTATTCAGAATACCTTACTTCTTGAATATGATTGCCTACTTACTGTACTAGCTGGTTTTTTTTTTTTATCAACTTGACATAAACTAGAGTCAAAAAGGAGAATAAGTCTCAGTTTAGAAAATTCCTGTAACACAAAAAATAAAAACCCAGATGTTGGGGTTCAAGCTTCAAGCTGAAGATCAGAAAAACAAAGCAGCCAATCACTAGCTTTTACCTCTACCTCAGGCTATAAGGGTGATCCTGTTTCCAGGAGCTCTCTAGCAAGCAAGCCTCAGACAGCTAACTCTCCTCAACATAGCTGGAGATTAAATCTCAAAATGTGGCCAGAGACACTGGGCTCCTGTCTTTTATAAACCTGTCTCTATAGGGTTGGGATTAAAGGCATGAACTCTAATTCTCTTTTAGTCTGATTCACTCTAATGTACACCTGGGTGGCCCTGAACTCACAGATATCCACCTGCCTTTATTTCCTGCATCCTGGTATTAAAAGTATGTTCCACCACCGCCCAGCTTCTATAGCTAACTAATTTGGCTGACTTTGCATGTTTATCCTCAGTGGCTTTATTAGATCCTAAACAATATATCACCACAATGCCCCTATGAGATCTAGCTGTAAACTACATTCAGAATTAGTGATCAATGGGGGAGGGATGGTAATCCTGTGTTCTTTAAGAAAGCAGGCATAATTAGCCATGTGAAGCAAGTCAGCAATCATCAAACCTCCTTTGCCTCTGTGCCCAGATTCCTGCCTGTTTGAGTTCCTGTCCTGACTTCCTGTGGTGATGAACAGCAATATGGATGTGTAAGCCAAATAAACCATTTCTTCACCAGCTTTCTCTGTAGTCTTGGTATTTCATTGATGCAACAGAAACCTAATTATGATACCAACCAAAAGCTTCATCTCTAAACACCATCTTATTGCAAAAGGGTTACAATTCCAATATGATGTCTTTTAGGAGGGAGGTACAAATTGTGTTCCTCTCTCTCCTCTCTCTCTCTCTCTCTCTCTCTCTCTCTCTCTCTCTCTCTGTGTGTGTGTGTGTGTGTTATATGTTTAATAAAATACATTACGATACATGATTTAAAATAAGAGAACTTATAATAAATTGAGAGCAAACTACCTAAGTAAAAGAGTCTGTTCGAAATTAAAGATCAGAGGTCTGGGAGAGTACATGGAATTTTTCTACTCTAAAGACAACAGCACAGCCTCATTATGACACTTAACATTAATTTTCACCTTGGCATGATCTAGAATCAGCTAAGAGACACACCCATGAGAGCTTATTTGGATTAAGAAGGTTTCTTAGAATATTTTTGAAAGACTATATAGATTACATTAATCTAGGTGAGAACAACCACTCTGACTGTGAGTAGCACTGTTGGGTTAGCTGGTCTTCTAGTATGGATAAAAAGGATCAGTCATTGGCAATCAATACATTCTGCTTCCTGAGGGTGAATGCTAGTGGGTCCAGATGCTACAATCTCCTGCCACTATGGCATCCTGACAGTGATAGATGCTAACTGCTTGGTCAGCAGAAATAACCCTCCCTCACCTAAAATGCTCTTGTCAGACATTGTTTCACAACAGCAAGAAAAGTAAGACATAGTGAAAAGTCAATGTTTTGGGTAGTGTCTGAAGGTGAGAACAAGTCAAAATCCAAGTTCAAGGCAGGAGAAATGAACAAATGCCTTAGCCTTTTTGTTCTGTGTAACCCTTCATGTGAATGAAGTACAGTTACCTTAGGCAGAACAACCTAGTTATCCAAGCCATGATGAGAATATAAATCTTATGCAGGTAATTTTTCAAATAATTACATAGAATAAGAAGGTCTGGTTATATTCTACTGATTCTGATTCACCCGATTCACATAAGTACAGTTATTTAAATGCCTAGGCATTTTAGGCAGTATGGGCAAAGGACACCGGGATACAGCTTAAGGCCTGACAGTAAGGGAGGAACAGAAACATTGAAAATATTTACTAATGGGGAGAATTTGTTGACACCTCAGTAAGAGCATGGACCAGGGATTGGGCTTAAGTATAAACACCTACAAATGATAGAAAAGACATTAAAAATAAGAGAATGATCGAGAATAACTAAGCATATAGTTTAAGAATTACCCTGGGAGGTCAGACTCAGAGATATATGGAGTGTGGTTCTGGTCGATATCAAAAGGGCTATTCTAATTTCATGATAACATTGGCAAACAGATAAAAATAATGAAGAGAAAGACACAGGATTGTTTTTGATGTTGTAGTGACCATGGACTACTTAAATATGTGGTGAAACAGCATTCTGTATATTTCTGTGTTGATGCATTTGTGTGAGATTGCCTGTTAGATCATTAGTGTCTTTAATATTGCGTCCTGTGTCTAAATTAGATGGTTGGTGCCAGATTAATTGAAAATCTAAATAGAACATATAATTTGGTCCACCCATGTCAGAGAGGCAATGCTTCCCACAGGATATTGAAATTAGCATCAATTTCACATTTTCAGACATTAACTAAAGAATAGATTCTACTGTTCTGAGACTCCATGTCTCACACTAAACTTCATCCCACTCTGTTACTTCTAAGACCTTCAGCTCAGATTATACTTTTGCCACCTGTCTTTGGGGTCTCCAGTTTGCTGACACATCTGAAGCACTTGAAATAACACAGAGAAAATCATTTCTGCAATCTTGAGTTTGTAATCAAATCTCAGGAAAAAACAAAAGACTAAGCCTCCTGTAGTAATTGCCTGAAATAGCCCAGTAGGTAATGAAATGTCATTAACAAGCTAGAAAGCAGAGGTAATCATAGCACTTGGACATGATTATTAGAGGATCAGGAGTTCTCAGCAACACTAGTGACACTGTGAGTTTGGGCTACCCAAGGCACATGAGATCCTATTTCCACAAGCAGCAGAAAAACAAAACAAAACAAAACAAAACAAAAAGTTGTCTTTTTCTTTGTTATTGTAAAGCAGAATCCATGGGCTGCCATAATATTGGAGACGTGAGAAAAAGTAGAATTCTGAATCAGGTGAAAAAGTGTTTACCACTTCTCATACAGTCAGCATGGATTTCCTGGTCAAAATTAAGTTCCTTGAGTCACCGTCAACCAAGTAGGATACACAAAGTGGCCTGCATAGATGCTGTGCTCTTGGTGGTTTTATGTGATACTAGAGAAACTCAAGTCAGGACAAAAACACATATCACATGTGACAGTTGCTTTACAAATATGGTTTAAATATGCATCTATCTTATTTAAACCTCTAAGGATATTTTCTCTACAAACATATTTGTGATAAGATTCTTTAAAAATCATTAATGAGGCCAAGCATTGGTAGCACAAGCCTTTAATCCCACACTCAGGAGGCAGAGGCAGGCAAAGAGTCTCAGTGAGTTCGAGGCCAGCCTGGTCTACAGAGTGAGTTCAGTATAGTCTCCAATCCCCCCCCCAAAAAAAAACCTTTCTCAAATAACAAAACAAAAATCATTAATGCCTTTTCTCAATTTCTGGAGAAATAGAAAAGACCATTGAGAGTTTTATATCAGCATTTAAGAGTAGAAAAATGTTTCATATTTACTCATTTATATATTTTTTGTTTTTTAATATATTTTATTGTATATTTTATTATATACTTTAATATATAATTTTAATTATATAACACAATTTTATATACTTATACTTATTTTATTTATAACCTTTCATGATTCTTAGCATTTGACTTACCAAATAAAGGCTGCTTTGATCACAAATTAAGAATTGCCTATGGCTATTTTTTAATCATTTTTTTATTTGAATTAGAAACAAGATTGTTTTACATGACAATCCATTTCCCTTCTCCCTCCTGTCCTCCATAACACCCCCCCCCAACTAAAACATACCCTTTCTTCTATTCTTCCCCTGACTCAAACTTTCTGCTCCCTCATGACCTCTGCATCCTTCCTCTTCTTCCCTTCTCATTCTTGTAGCTCCCTCCTCCCTCTTCCTGTGCTCTCAATTTGCTCAGGGGACCTTGACCCTTTCTCCTTCTCCAGGGGATGATGTATGTCTCTCTTATAAAGTCTGGAATTTAATGAGTTATTGACAAATAGTTTACCATAACAAGTGCATAACTTTGTGATTAAACCGTACTTAAAAATGTAATGTTTAATGTGTCAATTTAGGCAAATATTTATTTAACTAGAAGAATTTGAAACTACTGTCCCTCACTAAATATATTTCCTCTTAAATTGCTATTGGAATTTTTAAAAAAATTAAATGTGTAATGCACAATTTTTAAAAAATTCATTTTAAATATATATATATATCATTCAGATATAAAATGTAGTATTATGATTTAAAAAAATACAAACAAATGAAATACAACCTGACATTACAGAGTCAAAGAGTATACTGACTCTTACCAATAATCTGCATTTCACATTATTTTTTGTTGTTATTAGGATCAAATACATGAAAATATCAAAAGGAAATAAAGACAATATTTAAAATCTGGACAGATGTTCCATCTGTGGCCCATGAGTCCACCGCTACCCAGTGGTGGACTGCGGGAGAGTGTGGAAGATTTTAATAGCCACAGGTCAGTGAGTAGAGGAGAGAAACTGTTTCTGGATTTGACCAGACTACTGAGCCTTTATGTGACCTGTATAAGATCAAGCCTGACAGCCTTCTAGCATGGAGTGGGAAGGTCATTCCTGAGCTCACACCCATTACTGAGGAGCTACTGAAAGCTGATGGTTTCCACAGAGAGAAGACTCAGTGTTCTTCAAGGGTATGATTCTTGGTAGCTCATTTATGCTCTAGTGTAGGCCAGCCAGAATTAGATTTCAGGAGTTATTTTAAGGGGATTAAAAAAAAGACTATGTGGTTGTTAGGTGTGACTGTTGAGGTGTGGGTGGATTTGGAAGGTAGAAAAGTGGAAGGTCACTATTTTAAAAATTCATTGCATAAATTTCTCAAAGAATAAAATTATGTTAAAAATAACCAGATTACCTTTATAGACTATTATTAAAAGTTTGCAAGTTTATTCCTGATTATTATACTGATTTTATAAACACTAAACACTGTTCTAATATGTACTAAGCTATCCAGAAATATATATGTACATATTTTCATATTTACATATATGTAAAATATGAGAGATGTTTTCATGTTTAAATATACAAATTCCATATTAATAATTTTTTCATAAGAATATGCCAACATATGGCTTCATGTGCTTTATTTTTCCCAGTTTTTGCCTGTGAATTTGAATGTCCAATTCGGTTCATAACATTAATAGCTAGAAGTTTAATTTTATTCCTATGCAAACTAATCCTATAAAGGTTATGTGGCTTGCTTTTTAATCTTGTGTTTTTACCTGCGATTCTCTATTGAAAGTTAATTTATATTCTACTGAATATGTATATGTACATTTTTTCACCCTGTCATGATATTCCTTTCCATTCTCAATTCTGCTGTCGAGGCAGAAATTAACTTTGTGTTGACACTGTCCAACATTGATAAGATTCCTCTAAAGAAAAAGACATTTAACCTCTGAGAATTTGGATCCAAAAGGAAATAGTAGCACTGGGACTCAACACTACCATAAACAGAAAGTGATGATTCAGTCTGCTCAAAGATGAAGAAATAAAGTGTCTGAAGTTTCCCTCTTGATTTCCTAGGGGTATAAATACAATCAATAAAAGGCAGTAAGGCAAGTTTGTTGTACTTGTTTTGCTCTCAGAACAGCAACCTTTATCCTTGTGGAATGGAGTTTTCTAGTTCTGATGCAAATTATCTCCTCTTTCATGGAATTTTGATTAGCTTCCTTTTATTTTGAGAATAATACCAATGCTTAACAATGAAAATCTGTAATCTCCAAGCAACCTGGGGACATTGATATTGATTTGGAGATACATCCATGTTAAAATTAGATACATATCACATTTCTACTTTTCCCATGCATAATGACTTTAGTTTATGTGAGTGAATAAAAAAGATAATAAAGTCATAGATACTTCATGGAGATTGCTATTTTCTTTAAAGGCATAAAGTACTTTGACAAGAAATTCTAATTTATATATTGAAATGTCAACTCCTTCCTTTCAATGTATCTGAATAAATAGTAGATGTAGCAATGTCTAATTTTGTTTGTATTGTTCTTCAGATGTATTGGGCACATTGAAACCAAATAGAATTTCAGCACTCACACCTTTATAGTGAAAACAAAAGAGATTTGAATGGAGCAGGAATTAGGGTCTGCTTTCCTTATGACCCTAAATTTGCAACTAATTTATACACCCATTATTTTATCATTGATCAATATCTTTATTGGCTGTTGAGGGATGACACCACAAGGTGAAATTATTATTGTCTTCTCATGCACAATTGTTCTTTTCTTAGATTATTTGTTTTCTGTCCACATAGCAGCAGAGCAGAAATGTTTAACTCAGTCTAGCTAAAAAATTATTTCAACATTTTACCACCCAAATTCATCTTACTTTGTACAGTTCAGGGGATTGAGCAATCAGGGTCTCTCAAAACATGAATCCTGAGTGTCCCTCAGTGGTTCATGTATTAAAAACTGATGTTTTGCTGTGAACCTTTTGTTAGTTCATGGCACCAACAAGTAAGTTGGTAAGAGGTTTACAAGTCATGAATGAATGGCCTAGGAACAGAAAGTGGATCTCCACCCCCTCTTCTTCTTTCTTGTGTATTCCCTGTCTGTTAGACACTGAATGTGAGATGATTCTTTAAGTTGATGTGTTAAACACCTGCTCTTTTAAAGGTATTTGCTCAATACCTGTGGAACCTTTGGGATAGGGCCTAGTTGACACACTTTGGCAATGAGAAATGAGCCATTGAAGAATGTACCTGACTTTAGTGATACTTCAGCTGACTGCTTTCTGTCCGGCCACATTTTAATGACAAGCCACTGCCCCAATCTATTGACAGACCCAAGCCACTCCCACCTGGCATGGATTGTCTCTTTTCTTGGACTGAAATCCAATTAAAGCATGAACCCAAACAAATCCTTCACCCCGAGTTACTTCTCTCTGGTGTTTGTCAAAACTACTAGTAACACTTTAGCCAAGGAGTTTGGTAGTTTTAATGTGTGTCACATCTCTGCTGTAATGTACTACCTCTTCACAAGAGCAAAACAGTGAAGCAAATTAATCATGAGCTGAAGCCCCCATACCTGTGATCCAAAATACATCCTTTCTCCTTATATGTTTATTGTTTTTCTTTGTGTTATAATTTTGGGTGACTATATAACACAGCCAAATACTATTATAACCCTTAAAAAGACAGAATAAGATAGTTTCAGAGATCTAATAGACTAAAAAGATGTAGGTGAAAGCTTATAAATTAGAAAAATATGGGTGAATGCAATTGTGAAGTATAAGAGAATGTCTCTGACATTTGAGGTGAGTAGGAGGTAAAAGTCCATTGATATTTTATTAAAGTAATTAGTTTGATCCTTAATTTTTGCAGGATATATTAATAAAGGCATTCCTTTATTAATGTGTGTGTGTGTGTGTGTGTGTGTGTGTGTGTGTGTGTGTGTGTGTGTGTGTTTATGCCAATCTGCCTGATCCTGATAAGTATGTGGAAAAGAGGTTTATTTAGCTCATGAGTCTGGAATTTCCTGAACATGGTATCAACATACTCATGGTCTGGAAATGTCCTCAGTTCATAGCCTCATAAAAGCAAGCAAATGTGTAGAAATGAGCATTCTATACAGCAAAGAAAGACCACATGGTTGGGGAGAAAGAGAAGATACAGAAGTCAGATTACTTACAAAAGCATGTTCACCACAGAACTGGTTCTTACTATTGCAGAATGAATCCATTCAGACAGGTGGAGAGATTAGAACTTAATTGATGCCCCAATCATTATACTTATATTGGAGATCAACCAACTCAATAAAAACTAAATGTAAAGTTTCCAGTGCATGAAATTTTGGGGGAAACATGAAGCCATTTTGAAACAATAAGAGAGTAAATCAATAACTTGGAGCTTGCATTGAAACAACCATATATTTATGGTTTTAATTTTATGTGACTTTATATTGTGTGTGGGGTTGTGTGTCTCTCTGTCAACATTTGTGGTATGATAAATGATTTCTTTACTGTTTACTATGCAGAAAAATCCATGCACAAATATTAAAGTACAAATGGGGAACCTGAACAAAGTTGCAACCCACTCAAAAGGGCCAACTCTTCCTCAGTCACATCTATTCCCAAAGAAATCCCCACATATTCAACCAATATGTTCCTCTCAATTGGCTAGCAGGTCAGAATTCCCATAACATTTTCCCCTTTTTGCCTAACTAAATAGGAAAGGTTCTAACTCCAATACAGTAAAACTATATACAGTAAGAATTGTTATCAAATATTGCCCCAAAAGAAAGGAATAGTAATAACCTTAACAAAAATTAAACATCATACAACATGATCAATTATCAAGGGAGAAAAACATTCTTAAATGCAAAGAGATTACTCCATTAGCTGTCCTTTCCTGAATATTCCAAAGTTTTTTGCCTAGTATGCCTTTTGATAAAAATTGGGAGAACTATAACTGTCTAGTCTTCAACCCCATCAAAGACCTAACAAGGAAATAATATTACCCAGTGTAAGCAGGATGTAAAAGCAAGGGACTTCCAAAAAAGGTGAGAAATGAAAGAAACAGCTGGCTCCCTGGACAGTCAGTCACTCAAGCGTTCTTTGTAATGTTGGAACATCCATCTTTGGCTTACAGGCGTAGAATAGCTGACAAACCATTTTCAGAACCAGGATTTTTTTGTGGGGGGTGTGGGGGGAAGTTTGAGACTGGTTTCTCTGTAGCTTTGGAGGCTGTCCTGGAAATTGTTTTTGTAGACCAGGCTGATCTCAAACTCACAGAGATCCACCTGCTTCTGCCTCCTGAGTGCTGGGATTAAAGGCATGTGACACCACTTAATCACTTAACCAATATCATGTGCTGGTTTAAAATGAGTAGCAGTTGCATTTTATTACCCATAATTGAACTACACCCAGATTCTTAAATCAAGGCCCAATGAATCTTAGTAGATTTAGCGAAGGCAGTCCTTACATTCTGATTCATATCCCAGACTGTTCATAACATAGTCCTACATTAATCATTTCTTGACCGCACATGAATAGAAAAAAAAAAAAAGGAAATCAGTGCAATCACAATTCCAGGAGAACAGTAATGAGAGAAACACTCATTAACTTAAAAAATAAATAGATAAAACCAGAATGGTGCAGAAACAGCAACACTACTGCATAGAGAACTACAACCCAGTGGGCTAATTCTTTTCTGTGGCTGTTACTGCTGACCACAAATGTGGTGGCTGAAAGCATCCTTACCTTATCTCATAGTTCTGTTGAACAGAACTAACCATAGCATGATTGATTCTGTCCTTAATATATTACTGAACTTAAGATGAACATTGGTCCTAGTTACATTTATCATTTGTTCTGGGATTCGTTTCTTAACCACATTGATATTGGCCAGGTTTAGTTAATATTTCCTTGACAAATACCCTCTTTCATCTTCAAGTAACTGTGTAGAACTTCGATGTCTTGAATCTTTCTATTAAATATTGCTATCTTATTCCACTAAGGATAAATAAATCTTTATTTAAAAGAAAATCTGTTCTTGAGGTCTGATGTGCTATTATTTATCCCACACAAACAAACCAAGGTTATGTTACTGTGTTATGATTAACTGATAGTAATTTTTAATAGTAAAATTATTTATTCTTTAACAATATACAAATCGTGGATGCATTGCTGGGGTAGCATGCATGAGGTCTGGAATTCTTCGTTTCCTAATCAGAGCACAAAGTCACATTTATGAAAATACACAGTTCCAGTTCTGACATTACTTACATTGTGTTTTCAAATGGTCCATAAAAGGAAACCAACTTAGTAATAGTATAACTATTGTATATAAACTGAACTTCTTTTGAGGATTCCATACAAACTAACATAGCCAGTAAAAAATGATGTAATAAAGCAGTTAATGGCAATGTATTATGTCTTTCTCACTACTAATCTTATACTTCAGGTTTTGATTTTAATGTCATATCCATTTTGAAGCTAAGTAGAAATATATGTACTTGTAAGTGTTTGAATGTTCTAAAGACATTAAAAATAATTGTAAATCCTGAAAGGAAATTAAGCTATTCAAGTAACGTTGCTGTGTGTGTAAATATAGCCATTATTGAAGCAGACAGTGTGATCTTGTGGTTAAAATGCAGAGCACTCCAATGTCTGTAATAAAAGGTAGTCCTGGGAGATAACTGAAAATTATGTTGTCAATATTATCAAGGGCATTAAGATTTGAAGTGTTTGAATACTATCAAATAGCATCTATGTAAATAACAGAGTGCTTTTCTGAATGGTTAAAAGACAATGTAGATTATCCTGGGATTTACTGACTGAAACCAAGATGTAAACTTTAAGCCTCTTTGTTGCTGGATTGTTAGCCTCAAGATTGTTCTCCTGAGATTTGCAGTTGCTGCAGCAAATAAATAATGTTTCAAAAGCTTCACCTATGTTTTCAAATCCACAGTGCTGTGTTGTCAGGAAACCATTTCATTTCTTGTTTTCAAGTAAAAAGCCATTTTCACACTTTTAGCTGATTTATCCTTTTCAGAGAGATGTGGAATGTAATTTATCACAACTTAAGGTTTCCTTCAGTTTATCTGCACAAAGGAAGAGACTATTCAGTAGACCATGCTTCCAAAAAGAATGTTTATGTGGAAGCTTAATCCATGCTTAGACATGATAGTTCAACCATTCCTCCAAACAGTACAACAATTTAAAGAAACTCATCTTCCTCCTTTCCTTAAAAACAAATGTGACATAGAACACCTCTCAAGAGGACAGCTTTTCTGTGATGCTATTTCTTCTCAGTGTAATCAGAAAATTCCTTAACAGTTTAAAAGATCACATTCACAGTTCTTCCTTTAGACTCTAAGCCCTTTAGACTATTTTGTGTAGCTAGGTGCATTTTACAAATTTGAGCAATTACTGGAGTACTGAAGGCATAAGAAGAGTCAAGAAAGCATGCATCTTGATCTAAGATTTTAGCAATGGCATTGCATCATTAGAAAGTGTGCCTATGTAGCAGTAGAGTAGCATGCAGCAGGGACTTTGCTGATACAGTCACAACAGTAACCCCAAACAACAAATTCAAAGTACGTAATTGGAATGGGTAACAGGGGATGTATAAATGTTGACATGCCAACTGGGTACTGTAACACAGACTTACAAAAAGTGAATTCTTCTGTTCTCTATGGAACAAATGTCTGTGACATTTCCAAAGTTCAGACCATGAAAGTTATCTGACATTAACAACTGACAAAAAGCAGTCATCTTCTATGGAATCCCTAGCCAGCTACTAGACATGTTCTGCTAGAGCACTGAAGGAGAAGGAAAACAGACTTTTCCAGTCATTTCTCAAGAGGCTTCCATTTTTTTCTGATGGGGAAGACCAGGGAAGGGATTTGAGAAAAAGTTTATTTTAGCTCACAATCCAAAGCTGCCATCCATTATATCAAGCAAGTCAAGACAGTAGGGACTTAAAGCTGATAGAAAATAACATTTACAGCCAAAAGCAGAGAGAGATGAATGTAGGCATCCTTGTTGCTCCACTTATTTTCTATATCTTACGCAATCTAACAACCAAACCCAATGAATGGAGCTGCCACAGTGAAATGCTTATTTCCATGTTAATTAACATAAACAAGAAAAGCATTCAAAGACATGCCCAAAGGAGTACCCACAGGCCAAACTGATCCTGACAATGACTGACTAGTTGAGATCTTTCTTAGGACCTTACATTTTTATCAACTTGACAATTATAACAGAAGCCGCCCCAGAGAGAGTCATATTTATAAGGGCTACAACTCAATTGACAGCATCTTCATGCCAAACCTTACACAGCAAACAACAAGATGCAGCTGAGACTGAAGGCAAGAAGACAGAGATCAACTGATCACAGCTAACACAACTTGAATCACTTTGACACACTGTTTGAGATTAAAATAACAAAACGTATTTATTCTTGTATCAATAGCCCCACAAACATTTTATTCCTGTGTAATGTGTTAGTTAGCATTCCCATTATACGAAAGAAGTATCTGATGGAATCAGCTTACTAGAGGACATGTTTAGGTTTTGTCATGGTCAGAGAGAGAAGACATACACTTATATAACATTTTCTTTATGACCTAGTTATTCCATTAAACTCCTCTTGCTAGAGTTTCTGCCAAAGAAGTAACCCATTTCATAGTGGGTATATGATGCAACAATCTGTTGATGATCCTGAGGCTCTCATAACCCACTGATTGCTCAGAACTTTTGTCTCATTTTTTTTAATTTTATTGAAAATAGATATTTTTCATAAAATATATTCTGATTAAGTTTTCTCCTTCCCCTACTCCTCCCAGTTCTCCCCACCTCCTCCCTCAACCAAATTGAGATCATTCACACTCTTGTTGGAAAATAAATAGGCATCTGAAGAATAGGAATAAAAACATTAAGATAAATAAAAAATATAAAATAATCATAGTAGGACAAAACAACCTAAAAAGAGGAGTCAAAGAAAAAGCACAAGAAACACATATACACAAAAAGATACATGTGCTAGCACACAGGAATCTCATAGAAGCCAGACACTGTAATCACAATATATATTAAAAGAATATGTAATTAATGTTATTAGACAAACAATAGTATTTCATTGTTGATAAAGTTCTCAACACATGACCATAGGTGAGGATTGGTTCATAACTAAGATGAAAACTGTAATACTTTCCAAAAACTAAATAGTAACATCAACAGAAATAACAACTCAAGGATAAGGCTGGTATGGTGTTTCAATATCATGTGTGGGGACTTTTGTTCTTTTCTTGTCAGAAAAAGACAGTGTGTGTGTGTGTGTGTGTGTGTGTGTGTGTGTGTGTGTGTGTGTGTGTGTGTGTGTGTGATGTAAAGAAGTCTTCCAGGATTCAGAGCTTCGAGGCTTGGCCACTATCTTTTCTATGTGTTCATTTACTGTTTCTATTTGCAGCTCATTTGTCTCATTAGAAGACAATAGCACAGAAAGTAAACTGCATCTTTACTTATAAATCCATAGACATCTGTGCTTGTGTGTTTTCAACAAATTTTTCCTTGCTGAAAAGCACTATCTCTTGAAAAGGTGGAGTCCAACTTAAGGCTAAGTTAAATAGAAAATTATCTGTAATATAATTACAATATGAAATATTCTAAATATAGCACATGACATCAAATTTATCATTGATGTACTCTAAATAATGATATTATAAATATGAGTTTCTTGTGTCTACGTTACCCTTAAATCATTTTAAACTGTACAAAAGCATGTATGAGTTAATAGAGAGAACACAGAAAACACGATGGCTAAATATATTAGCATTTGGGACTCACATATTTGTTAACATATTCTCAGTTTTATTGAAACATTCCTGAAAGGCAATATGTAGCATTGCCTATAATAAATATTAAATAGGAAGAGACTGCTGAAAGCTAATGCTGTAAAACTGAACAGCAATGCAGCAAGTTAGCTAATATTTGTTCTTTTCCATGAGGATCTTCTCCCTTCTGATAAAAAGCCATTGGAAAAGCACAACTATAGAAGATTATTAAAATAAGAATAATCCTATGAGATTCCAGAATATTATAATAAATTAAACATTAAAATCAGAAAGAATGACAAATTATTCTATTTTGGTATCTATTTGAATAACTGCTTCTTTGATCATAATTTAATCTTACATTAAAATAACCACTGCTATACTTTAGTGACAGCTCATTCTAACATGGCCTAAACTAATCTCCTTGAATATACATTCCTATAACAGTAGGAGGGGAACATTCTAATTGAGTTTCTCAATTAATAGAAATAAAGTATTAGGCGTATTTAGCAATGTAAAATAGGAAATGATTTGCATATAGCATGGATGTTACAGTGTAGGTAATCAAACCAGGTTTTTACTGTGTAGATTTTTGTTGACCTATAAATTGTTATACTTCATTGCTAGAAAGTCTGGATTGTTTTGATAAGCATTCTGGTTAGCCCTTGCTGAGGTTGGAGCTCCACATAAGCATGGAAGAATGAAAGATGATCAATGTACTTAAGGATTTGTCAAGAAAGGCTAGGAACAACTATAGAGTTTATCTTACTCAGTTCTTATATTGATGGGGAAGCTTAAATAGACCTGTTGGCCTCTGAAGTTCATTTCTTAATATTGTATTTGGCAATTTCCATGATCATGTAATCAACAGGAATTGATTTAATAGTTAGGGATGGGTTATATGAGTAGATAAACTTTCTAAGCATAATAAAGTGTTTGCATACATACATATTACTGTATCAAAAAAACAAAGTGTTTGCATTTTATTCATTTGTACCAAAATAGCAAACACACACACACACACACACACACACACACACACACACCACACACACACACACACACACACACACACACACACACACACACACACACATATATATATATATATATATATATATATATATATATATATATATTCTTATCCTAAGGGGAAAATCCCACCAGGTTTATTGAAATCCTAATGTCTTTAGGAAAATTCAGTCAAGATACAATGTAATTTTTTGTTTTGTTTTCTAGTAAAAAGAGATTTTAACTTTCTTTTCAGAATAACAAAGAGAAAAGCCTTTCTGATGCCTTTGAATGGCTGTGTTAGCCTGAATCTGAAATGTTCCGGAGTCTTTGTAAACTTGTAGTCTTTGTCCAGAGGCTTTGCAACCCTTCTTAGAGGAGACAGGGTTGAATGCAAACTGATTGGGCCATGAGGGATCTGGCTTCATCAATGGTCTCATATAAGAATACATTCATGACTTAGGGTATTGGGAGATTATGGTAACAGTTTCATTGAGAATGCCACAGTTTCATTGATGGCAGCTGACCTTTGCTGGACCCACTCTCCAGATCTATTCTATCACTCAGTTTCTCCCTCCCTCCCTCCCTATGCCCCACCCCCACTCCTGCCACATGCTTCTGTTACCAAAATTTCTTCAGTGCCTCAGGCCCAAAGCAGTGGAGCTGGCTAAATATGTATCGAAACTCCCACTATCATGTGACAATAACCCTCTTTTCAACTTGAAGTTGTCTGTCACTGGTGTATACTTTGCCACATTGACTGAAGTTTTACATACCATCCCAAATCTATCATATTTTATTGTATAATCTTAAAGATATTTATTAAATAAAAATATTTGAAGTACAATGAGACAAAGTACTTTCATATTTAATTTTAAATTTAAGATTACTTTCATATTTAATTTTAAATTTAAGATTAATTTCAAAATAGAAATACAGATAACTCAAAACACTTCAGCCTATGCATGCATATGAATGGCCATTTTTGAGCAGTCCCTCTCTGATAATTGGAGGATGTGTGAGTGGGTATGCGCTTTGACTCTCAAGTATAATTGATATCTATAGATTATGAGATTCATTTGCAGAAGAAAAGCTTCCAAGGCAAGTCCATTTATCAGGCAGAAAATGTCCAGCATGTGTTATCGACAGTGCATCAGCAAGATGTGTATTAGCAGAAATGACTTTTGGCTGAGTACAATTACTATGCAAAGTGTTGGAAAATATGAAGTATATCTTGACCAAAATCAAGGACAGATGGTGAACAAGCACATTATAGAAAGTGCAAACTGTGCAGGAAATACTCAAGGGGTAGAATGTGATTATGTAAATTAAGATTTCACTTGTAACCAAGAGGGCCAAATACATCAGAAACTTACCTTGAATTATTCAATAAGGTGTTGAGGATGTTCATGTATTTATCATCAGTGCCTAAAGGTTTCATCCAAAGAAAGATGGAGAATCAGCTGATGTAATCTACACATCTCCTGCCTAAACTTTTTATATTTTATTTAGTCTGGAATAAAGGATGGCATACAGACACATATGTATACACATATGTATTCATAAATGTATATGTATAATGTAAATATGTATCTGTATATTAGTGATCAGATTTTGTCATATAGCTGCAATAATCATGATTTAATTTCATAAGTGGGTATAAACTAAGTAAATGACATGGATATTACTTGCAGACAGACATTATAAGATAGTCATGCAAAAAGTAGAAAGAATAATTAGTGCTATCTATTAATTCAAGAGAATGAAAGAACTATGATTATTCGGGAATATTTATTTTATTTTTATTAATGGATATGTGTATGAATGTCTTTGCAAATGTCTATGTAATAATGTATATGTACATGAATATTTATATGAATGTAAATGTGATAATGTATGTGTTTGAATATATATGTGAATGTATATGCTATATAGTGTATATGTGTGAATGTCTATGTGAATGTATGTTATAATTTATATGTGTGTGAGTGTCTATGTAATAATGTATGCATGTGAATGAAGCTCTGTATTAAGTTCAGATGTCTGCTGATGCCAGAGGTGTAAGATCCCATGGAGCTGGAGTTGCAGAAAATTGTGAGTTGTTCTTTGCCAGTGTTTAGAACTAAATGTTTCTCCACAATAAGATCAATGTTGCATCTTCTTATTTCCTGAACCATCTCCTGAATCCCAGGAAGTATTAACTTAAAAATAAATAGGTTTTAATGAGCTGATTCAGTGGGTAAGGAGGCTTGTTTATCAACCCTATTGAGTTGAGTTAAATCATGATAACCTATGATAAAGTGGAAAGAGAATTGACTACAAAATGTCCTCTTACCTCTACACATACATCATGTATGTATGTACATACATTAATAATAATACTGAAGCATAAAGAAAAATATATACTTCATTTAATTTGATGAATTAAAATACAATTTCAATGTTATTAATAGAATATTAGTAATGAGGCACTTATTTTTATTGTGACATCTAAAATCCACAGTGCAATTTCCAAAGGATTTCAGTGTGTAATAGATGCATAAATAAAAAATGAACATGAGAACAGTGGATCCCATGTTACATCTCAAAGGTCTGAAAGGGTTAGTGAAATTATGGAAACAATAAAAGCTGTCCTTAAATTTTTTTTTTTGGAAAAACAACAACATTATTTTTGTCACTTAATACTCCTTAACCAAATGTATCCCACACACAGCAACATTGGTGTTCACTCCTTGCTGCATGTTGGAGAATGTAGTGAAGCTATTTCAATAATTCTAACAACTTTTAAAACTAATCTCATGTGAGGACCTTTTGATTATAACATGGAAGAACACTCAACAAAACTGAAACAAGATTGTGCTCAACTATTTTTAGTGTATTTTATTCTCTCATATTATTTGCATATATTTTCGGGTTTCATATAAACATGTAATCCAGGTATTCAATGTGCAATTATTGGATCAGTATGATAAACATATACATGTTCACACATCAATCATTTCTTAATTCCAACGCCTTGATTTCTTAATCATTAAGACTATATATTATATATATATATATATATATATATATATATGTAGAAATGGACCAGTGGAATTCATTTTCCCCATGTGCCTGTATATGTGAGATAATCATTACAGTGCTTTCTATGTACTTAGCTTCCTGCTCCACCTTGTCACATGAACATCATTCCACTCACACTGTGTGAAATCAAGTACTTAAGCTTCTGAAAAAGGGTGTAAACCAGTGACATCTGTCTTACTGCATCTAGATGATTTCATTTAACATAATACGGTAGTCTCCTGTTACAGTTTACACATCACAGAATATGATTTTCCAAATCTGATGGCAAACCTGCACAATTCAACTTTTCCATTTCCAGTTTGAATGTTTTAATTTTAGTAACTTGTGTATCTGTTCTTCTATGGGATTCCAGCATTATGCATGAGACAAATCAAATAAGGTACATCCTTGCCTTGTTTCAGTTCCCAGAATTTCAGCTTTTCTCCATTCAGGATAATGCTAACTGAAGGTTTTCTGAGATGACTGACGTATAATGAGTATGGTGTTCATTTTCCTTCCCATGGTTAATCGTGTTTGTCAACTGAAGGGACTCTTGAATAACTTGATAAATAAACTTTTGAGTCTGTCTATGAATGGGCTTCACAAAGGTTTTTAGATAAGGTAGGGAGACTTGTCAGAAGTGTGTGTAGGAATATTCCATAGGCTCTGTGTCTAGACTGCATACAGAGGAGAAAATGATTGGGGCATGATAATTCATCTTGCCCTGCTTCATGAAGAGGCATTGGGACCAACCATAACATGCTAGCATGCTTACTTGCATGGATGAAATAACCCATCCTTATTTAAGTTGCATTGTCCAGTTATTTGGTGACATGAAATGATAATGTATGTTTCCCAATGGTCTTCTGTATTTGAAGTCTTGACATTCAAGGCACCTATTATTTGAAGTGTTGTAGAATTTTGGAGAGTTGGGGACAACTGTGAATTTTCTTCCAGGGAAACAATATGTTTTGTATAATATATAGTTTATTAGATTTAAAAAAACTATTTTCTTTAGAGATATTAATATCTCACTGCTTTTATTTTGTCTTTGCATTCAGTAGGATATGGCCACTTCAGTAGAATAATTCACAAAGTTTCTTCTTGTAATTTCTGTTTAGAATTATGTGAAGATAATACAAGTTAGAGTTTTCTTGGTTGTTTGAAAGACCTTAGCTATAAACAGACCTGGGGTTTCTCTTTGATGGGATAATTTCAGACAGTGTGTCATGTCATTTACAATTACTGTTTTATTAAGCAAGTCTAGTTCTTTACTAAAGTCCCACAGGCTCTATGTCATCTGGCCTTTTAATTTGTGTTTAAAGTAGTATCTTAGCCTGCTTTAGTTTGTGTGTCATTTACTTCATTTAGTTTTATTTTATTTATTTCTTCATTTTAAATCTAGATCACTGTTATCCCTCCCTCCTCTCCTCCCATTCCTTTGCTCAAGTTCCCCTCTCTGTTCTCCTCCCTCAATCCATTCTTTTGTTGTTGATGTTGTTTTTCAGAAAGGGTTATGCCTCCCCTGGGTACAAAGAAAGCATGGGGTATCAAATTGGGGTAAGACTAAGCCCTTCCCCCCTTTTTAAGGCAGGGCAAGGCAAAACAGTATGAGGAATAGATTTCCAAGAAACAGCCAAAGTATTAGGGACATCCCCTGCTTCCATTGATAGGAGACTGACAAGTAGATCAAGCTCTACAACTGTAATATACATGTAGAGGGACAAAGTTAGTTCCATTCAGTCTCACTGGCTGTTGATTCAGACTCTGTGAGTTTCTATGAGCCAGCATTGTTGTTTTGTGGTGTATTTTTTGTTATGTCCTTTGCCCTCTGGCTTCTACAATCCTTCCTCCATCTATTAATCAGGATTCCCTGAGCTCAGCCTAATGTTCGGATATGGGTCTCTGCATCAATTTCTATCAGTTACTGGTGATGAATGCTTTCTGATGACAACTGTGGTAGTCAACAATCTGATCACAGGAGATGGCTAGGTCAGGCCATGTGGTTTCAGTGAAGAATTCTATCAGACTTTCAAAGGACTACACCAGTACTCCTCAAATTATTCCACAAAATAAAAAGAAGGAACATTGCCAAATTCTTTTTATGAGGCCACAGTTACTGATACCTAAACTACACACACACACACACACACACACACACACACACACACACACACACACACTCAACAAAGGAAGTTAATTATAGACCAATATCTCTGATGAACATTGATGTAAAAATTCTCAATACAATACTTGGCAATCTGAATCCAAACAAAAAAACGATTATCCACTGTGATCAAGTGGGCTTCATCTCAGATATGCAGGGATGGTTCAACACATGAAAATTTGCCAATATAATCAACCATATAAACAAACTGAAAGAATATAACTACATCATCTCATTTGATGCTGACCAAGCCATTGACAAAATCCAATATCGCTTCATGATAAACATGTCACTATTTATAATCACTTCATTTTCAGTTTTAATTTTAAAAAGTAAATGCATGTCTGTGTTATTCAGCTGTTTATTTCAGATAATAAAATGTTGGTGTATTTCCTAGGCTGGTTTCCACTGCCTACATTAAGGGGATATAAGTGATTAATCACTCATTTTATGATTCCATAGTTTTCCCTTAGATAATGATATATATATATATATATATATATATATATATATATATAGTGATCCTTTTGTTACCTTGAGGGTCCTCTTTGAAGAGAATGCAAGAATCTCTTTGAAGCCATTTTTAGTTTTGAAAAGATTTTCGAATTATTTAATCATATAGATTAATAATTTCAATTATTGGTGTAGAATGAATTGCTGCTCAAATGAGGTGTTTAGCAATTTTGCCAATCAAATATTCTGCTTTGACATATTAACCATGTCAAATAAGAAAGAAGAAGAACAACAACAATGAGGACATCAATACTGAAAAAAAAATCTCAGCATGGAGAGGAAAGGTAGGCATGAAGTCTCACCAGAATCTAAGGACTCATAGCAATTGTTAGATTCTGGTAGTGGCATAGTTGGGTTTGTTTTCTTTAAGGATGTAGCCCAGTGACATTTCTGCAGTAGAAGGCCATGCATCCAAGGGCATATAAGGGCAGCACAAATTGGACAAAATGTGATAAAAAGAAGAGGAAACAAAGTTGAATGTGTTGGAAATAGGGGGTGAATCTGAGAAGAGGGTGAATATGTTCAAAACACACTGTATGAAACTCTCCAAGAACTAATTAAAATTCATGAAACAATGAACAGACACAAGTTCATACTCATATATGATGTCATTTACTTATTTACATAAGAAGAAGATAAAGTTCCCATATAGATAATTTCCTTTTTGCCTCAGAAGGAAACAGATCTCTATCATAAAGGATGTGGATTTGAAGATGAGTAAGGTCAATTCTAACCAGTTGTATTTATTTAACTATCCTATCTTTCTACCAGTCTGCTCCATAACTCCTTTGCCTTTTTAGTAGTTTTTCCTGTACATTTTTACAATTCAATTCTCTTGCTCCATTCTTTTACATAAGCAAGTGACTTTCATTTGTTTCTTGAGTATTCACTTTCTTTTTCAGTGTCTTGTGCAACAAAGAAATTATACTTTTCTCCTGATTAGCTGACACCAATTTAAGTTCCTTGACAAGCTGATGTCATCACAGAATGAAGTCTTGTAACCTGTATATTTTAGATAACAAGTGTAGCACCTTTTCATGTCTTCCATAAATAAAATATAGTTGTTTTGATATAGTTTCACATGATTAAAAATAGACAGGAATAGAGAACATATCTGTTTCCTCGTGATGAATGTGAAGACCTATGAGATGTAAAAGGTTTTAAACTTCTTGGAGGCTCACAAGGATGGCTGTTAGTTTATGTGCTGGAGGAAAAAGCTTGAGACTTACAGGTCAACCCCAATATACTTTATTATTCAGAGTGACAGCAGGAGCCTGAGTATCAGCATTTTCTTTGTGCTTGTTCTTTGAGCTTTGAATGCCACAGGTGATGTGAAAATGATGAAGTGGCATCTGCACACATGGTGAGTTACCTCACAGGAGCTTAGAAAATCTGAATCACTTTGACCAGGCCTAAGCATGCCTGGACTTTGCTATGGAGGGAGACTCTATCACTATTGCTCAGAACTGAAAGACACCCACTTCATTTTCGTGATAAAACCTTTTCTTTTTTTATTTTTGTCTTCTGTAATCCTGGAGCTGAAACACAGTCAGCATCTTGTTTGTGGGAAGACAAAAAAGCCATACAGGAGATGTAAGGAAAATTGACTTCCCTCAATTTCCAACACTGTAGACAATAATGTGAATTAATGCTATCAAATGGGCTATTTTCCTACCAAATGCTGTAAGGACTATTTTTTAAGTGTGTAGGATTGACTCAATATATATTTTGACACACACTGTGCTGTCACTGGCACCAGTGCCAGTGACCGAAGAACCCGACCAGGTGAGAGTCTGCAGATTAAGAAGGACACAACTCTGGTCATTCAGTAGAAGCGAATGCCATCGGTTTATTGCAGCCATTTATAAACAAGATGAGATGGAAAAACACCACCTGCTAGCAGAACACACTCCCATACCCTATCCTAAACAAGGAAACCATGGCCCCTGCCCACAGACAATGAAGGAAGAAGGGGATGGGGCCAAGTCATAGTGTTTCAAAACATGAAAGGTTCATAACAAGATGTTGATACTAGTGGGTGAGGTCAGGAAAACAGAAGGTACCCATGGTTATGCTGGAAAACAACTCACAGAGACCCTGAGGGGGCTGAGTCCCAACACTGTGCTGCAATACACCGCCCCCCACACACAAACATTGTGCCACAAACACACATGCCATGGTGTCTCTCTCACACACAACTAACTAATATTTTAAAATTAAACTTTAAGTGTATTTTACAACATTTACAAAGGTAATTAGATGTTCTACATTATTATTTCACACAATGGAGGTATTTGACATTGAAAATTGACGAATGCATGGCAATTTGCAGGAATTCATAAACCTCTCAAGTGAAAAAGTATCTTAGTGTGTAGAATCGTAGTGCTACAGCATTTGTACCATGACTTTGCCATTTTGGCACTTACGATTTTGCTTGAAGAAAACTGGAAGCTTAGGAAAATGAGTTCTTCTGGGACACTAAACAAATATAGAGGTTCAGAAGAAAAAGAAGGCAGATTAAAAATGACCAAGCAACAAAAGCATCCTTAAATTCATCTTGTGTCCTTTTGCCTGTTATATTTATAATACACTACACTAACTTCAGCTTTGCATTTCTGTTAATCTGTATACAGTATTCCATTCTTCACAAGCAGACTGGGAACCACTGTGCAATACCTGGTTGAGATAAGAAAGGGATATGTAAGAACAATAAAATGTAATTAATTACCTATTGAACAAATTAATTCCTATAAATTCTCAAAAGAATTTTCATTTTAATTTTTTGGAACACGATGATTTCTTGACCATTTTTATTCTGTTTTGCTTTGCTTTTTTGTTTCTTTTGTTTTTGTTCTGTAAGCTAGAGGCAGGGGGCATGGAGTTTTGGGGATGGCAAAGACAACATCATGCTTGCTTCCATTCAGTTCAGTAGATTTGGGTTATAAAAGGTCTGTGTCCATTGGCTTTAATTATTTCCCAGTGAGTGACTAACAACATGAGAGAAAGCATTACTTGATAAAGTAGGGAACACTGACACAGATGTCCTCATACAATTTGAGTTCATTACATATACTGATTGATATGCATTGGAGTTGGAAATGTGTTCTGTCTACTTAAGAAATAAAGCCAACACTGTATTTCACTCTTTGAAGACAAACACATTCCAAACGTAAATGACCTTACCAGAGGATAACAATAGCACATAGGCATAAGATATAGAATCATTTAAGAAAATAATAATAAATTTACTTTTAAAAATAGTTCCCTGATGACATATTACATCTATTATGTATGACAACCTAGTTATAGTATTCACAATATATACACATATAACAATTTGGATATACCATTCACAATATAGCCAACCATCATTATATTAGCCTAATGTGCTGTGGCAATAGGAAGAGAATGTGCATATTTGTATATACATATGGATATGTATAAGTATATGCATATAAGTTTGTATGTATAAAAGGTACATACATGAATATTTATATATGTATGTTTGTGTGTAGATCAATAGATGATAGATATAGATAGATGATGAATAGTAGTTGATATATAAATAGAGATATGATAGATGAGAGGTAAATAGATGATACATGATAGATAGATAGATAGATAGATAGATAGACAGATAGATAGACAGACAGATATGCACTCATGAACTGAAGGGTTGATTGAGTAACTTATCTGCCTACCACAACATTTTGACATCATCCATTTCTCCTGAATATGACATTATCTGGCCATAAGATCTTTACAGATGTAAACAAAATAAAATATAATATTGAGATTGGTTCTATTCCAACCAATGTGGGTATTTTTCTTTTTTTAGACAAAAGTCAGAACAAATCAGACTCAGCTGGATATTTTGCTGTTTCTTAGAGATATTTGGAGCCATGGAATGCCCAAGCCTTTGAGAAGCTGGAGAAAGCCATGAAACTGACTGTGATATCTTACAGAAGAAGTTAACCCTGGCAACATCATAATTTCAGATTGTAGACACCAGACATATGAAACAATACATTTCCTTTGTTTTAACTAACGAGTTTCTCAACCTTTCTTGTGGAAGTGCTAACAAATTAGTATATACCCCACTAGTAATTGCAAATTACAATAACAGCCAATTACATAATAATTAATTGTATTCTGTGAGATTGCAGGCACAAGCCTATGATGTCAGCCTGTGCTGTGAAGCAGCTGGGTAATTTCTTTGAGCTCCATGCAAGCCTGATCTACATATAGAATTACAGGCAGGAGGGCCTTACACAGTAAGATAATGTCTCAAAACAAACACACAAAAGGTACCCAAGCAATGCTTACATTGAATATCATTGTTTTAATAATTTTTATCTAAGTATAAAAAATAAATGTCCATCTCATGTCACAAACACCACAGTATAAGTGTGATGTCTATTTACTTGAGAAGATTTATAACTGATTGATTCACTATTCAACATTTAATGCTTCACATTTGCTATCAAAGTTTCTTATAAGTTTCCATTATGAATTCAACAAAAATTCAGCAGTCATTAGGGACTGCTTCTCAGTTGATTTAACATCAATGAGTGTTCCTATTCCAAATGCATTATTGATTTTACTTCTGAGTCATCCTGATGCAAAATGTAATATCTTAACAAGTTTATGTCTGTTGTCAAAAACCTGAATTGAAATGTATATGTTCCTTCCTTTAATTATGAAATATCATTACTTCATACACTTCTATGTCATTGATGTTATATTAAAAACATTCACTATAAGGTTACTCCTATGAAATAAATAGGAAACATCATTTTCTGCAAATAGTTGAGAAGTAGGCACACTGTGCAAAGCCTGTTTGCTTTTTTAAAAAATAGAACCTTCAATAAAGAACGATTTTGAAAGCATGGAATTACATGGATTTCATCAGAAGACATATTAATCTGAAAATCAGTCTTGCACTTGGATTTTATTAGCTGTTTAGTAAAGCAATAAATGATTAACTGCATAAGAAGTGGTAAAAATCCTCCTGGCAATAGAGAGGGAATACAATGCAATTTATGAAATTAAAGAGAGGCTTAGCATCTGTCCAAGTCAATATTCATTTACTTCTCACAGCAGCAAAGGGAGGGTGGTTTATGTATCATCTGAGTAAAGCTGTGCTGAGGAGCAGCTGCACAGGTGTGAAATTCATTTCTCCCATCTTTGTTTCGGGCTTTTCACTCTAAGAATGAATCTGTGTGCATCATTCAAAGATAACACATATTTCAGCTGCTTGCACAATATCACAACTCCTTAGGGAGAAAAAAAGAGGAAGGAAAAAGAAAAACCAGTAGCAAATAAGTAAATAAAATAATGAATAAATAAGAGTGATTGTTGTATCTACTGCCTGGAGACAGGATGCCTCAAGTTTTGAGTACAGGTGTATGATATTGTGTTGAACTTACATTGTCACCCATTTGCTGTCAGTTTGTATGGAAGAGGGAGCAGGCATCTGAATTCATTTGTCAAGAGAGCAAAGATCCCATGAAACTCACAACGGAATCATTCCCTCAGCACCACTGATGATGGAGGTGCCTCTTGGTGTCTATTCCTCACTCGGAAATGTGACTGACTACATAGCTTCCTGCTCTGCACCAAAGGGTATGAGCAAGGGACATTATGTGTCATATCCTGAGAAACTTGTTTCCCTAGTAGAAAGTTAAAATGTGTGTGTGTGTGTGTGTGTGTGTATGTGTGTGTGTGTGTGTGTGTTTGTGTAAGGAGGGATGTGAGAAGAGTCAGAATATGTCAAACTGGCTTCTCTTCTAATGAACCCACATTAACAGTAACAACGTTTATCTATTCATCAGGGAAGAATTTATAAGTATTTCACAACATGAGGAATCATTTATTATTTCTCCTTCCCCTGCAGAATATGAAAATCAAAGGGCAATACCATACAGATATGTTTAAATCAGCACTGTAATATAGCTACTTATTATTTGAATATGAATATTAGGCATAAAACTGTAATATATCTCAATGGTGAGCCACAGAGATGTTAGGGACAAGATAGTTTCCAGCAACACTTTGTACAGGCTAGTGTCAACACTTCAGTGATTTATATTTGAAGTTGAATTTGGCACATCAGAAGTTCACCTTAGAGAAAATTCCAGTTGCAAGAAAAAGTGTGTTGTGAGTCTTGTTTGATCTCCCAACTGTCTGGGAAAATTAAAGAGTGAATATTCGGTGATTACTCAGGGATTTCTCCTCCTTAGAAACTTTTCTTCCTTTTCTGCCAATGTCTAATAGTAAAAAATCATCACTGATGTCTACATCTAGTCCTGAATATATCTCTCAGCATCCTTCCAATAAATCATATGAAAGCCTACTCTATACTTAGGGTTTGATATTCAGGTGATTTCTTTCAAAAAACAGATTGAGAAATATAGTATTTATCTGAAGAAGACAAAAATATTTCTTGGGCCAGGAAGTAGTGGCGCATGCCTTTAATCCCAGCACTTGGGAGGCAGAGGCAGGCAGATCTCTGTTAGTTAGAGAACAGTCTAGTCTACAAAAGTTAGTTCCAGGACAGCCTCCAAAGCAACAGAGAAACCATGTCTCAAAACTGCTAAAATCCCAATATTTTGTATCTCAAATCTATTAGTAGAAATATTTGTCATTTATTAAGGTAAACTTGTAACCCTATAGGAGCTACCTATGGCCCTAAAAACTTAAATCAATGATTGCTGAAGAATCCCATACTATGTGTAGACCTTTCTCACAGTCTTAATCATGTTATTATAACTGTACTTTAGTCTAAGCTTACATTCCTATGGTTCCTAGGAACTCTCTCATTGCCTTCTATCTGGCTTCTTAGTATAATATGTCAGATTTTTCTGCTGGAATATTCTCCCTTATTTTCCAGATGAAGAATTAGAGTCCAATTTAAAATCCCTAAAATCTTTTTAAAATAAATTTTATTTAAATTAAAACAATCTTGTTTTACATACCAATTTCTGTTCCCTCTCCCTCCTGTCCTCCCATGCCCCCCACCAACTCCCCATTCCATTCCCATCTACTCTCCATGGAGGTGGAGGTCTTCTCTTTTAGACTTGCATTACCTCATCCAAACACAGCCTTCCATATGTAGATTCTTGACTTGGAGACAGTGAACTCATCACTAATTCCCTATACAAAAGTTTCTATGCATTACAAAGCATGTCTACTGTGACTCCAATTCTTTACTGCCTGTTCTTTCCACATTACTTCTACATAGTGTTTGTCAGAATATAGATTGTTTCTTTGTTTTCTGGGTTGGTTGGTCGATTTAGATGAAGAACTGTCTCCCATTTCTTAGCAAGTTCTTACAATGTTTCTAAAATGGCATCTGTCAAGTCACACTCAAGAAAATGTTTCAACATTTAAGGAATTATTTGCTGAATTAAGTTTGCTTAAAATCAATTTTTCTTGAATACTAGCATTAGTTTTCCATTAATCTTACAGTGTATGGCTTTGATGGTATATTAGTATTAAACATTATCATATAATACAATGAAGATTCAATTTTATTCTTAAAATTTATCTTGTTTTTCCTTAGAAGTGGTAATGTGCCCCATGTTTAATTTCATGTTTTCTACAATATGTTTTCTCTATTGCTTCTAAGAAAAACCAATAGCACCTATTTTCATTTCAGTAGAACCTCATCCACTTGGCATTGTTTTGCATCCTGAACAACTGTGGAATAAACCTAGGAACAGTGTATTTCATGAATTATAGTCAAGACAGGTATCAGTGCATACAAATATCTTACTTTTATTTATAAGAGGCAACAGATGCTAACTTAGTGTGTGCCAATCATTGTCCACTAATGTGACAATACCTGAATAAAATAACATGTGAGGGAGGAGGATTCACTTTGACTCACAGTTTTTGTACACTTTTTATGTATTTATTTTAAGCAGAGTTAAATTTTTCTATATTGTTGGCTTGAAGAACCCTATGGGGGCTAAAATTCAGAGTAATTCATTCCTCTAGTAAAAACAAAACAAAACAGGTAACTTTACACCTGCTTCTTAGATACAGGTAGAAGGATATTTTAGCTCTCACATAGGAATGAATTATGTTATAAAGATAACTTCAACTATCAACTGTGTTTCACTTCCAATGTCTTTTGAAAACTCATTCATGTTGAGGATATTTTTCAGGTGTGTAGACTCCTGATAGTGGCTGGACTTTTCTAAGGAGGGAACTTCCGGAAAAAAAAAAAAAAAAAAAAAAACATAAAGTCCTGGATCATGTAACAAGCAATGTACCAACTGCCATGTCTGTTGTATCCACACCTCCTGTCCTCCCTGTCTTCTTGGTCCCAGTGATTGTTTCTCTGAGTAGCAGACCTGTATGCTTCCAAAGGTAACAAGTCTGATTTTAACACAGAAATGAGGTATCAAATGGATATTATCAATGTACAATATAGACAAATCTACTGTAGAGTCTGACTTGAAGCTAGATAGAGATCAGGTTGTATCTGCATACCATGACACTGAATGGAATCACTCAAACATAGGCCAAAAAATATTCATCTACACATTCAAAAGCTCTCCTTTCTATTAGTTCCACTTCCAAAGAGAAATCTGTGGGCATCTTGGATCATTTGATATGTCTGATAGTTTGTATGTTCTAGCTACCAAGTCTGATGTAAATCATAACTCTGAGATTACTAGTCTTTTAAGATTAAATATGGCTTTTATCTACAGGATGATTTTTTCACCAAAGCTTCTGCTTTTCCTCAAGGAATAAAAATGCCCTTCAAGAATAAAGTTGGACAGAGAAATTTCCAGGAGTGCCAAGGCTATACAGAGAAATTCTGTCTCAAAAAACCAATAGATAGATAGATGATAGATGCAGATAGATTGTTAGATAGATAGATAGATAGATAGATAGATAGATAGATAGATAGATAGATAGACAGATTGATAGGTAGAATAAAATAAAGTTGGTATTTGTGTCCTAGAAATGTGAACACATAGAGGGAACATATTATAGTAATTGCATATGATAATATAATTCCAGGTAAAGGAACTGTCATTAAGTAACAGATTTAAATATTCCAGTCCCTTATGACAGTGGGGAATGGAGAAGTTCCCTTCATACAGCTCATGCTATAGAGTAAGGGCTGTCTTCCCAAGGAAGCTTCTTCCTTGCATCATCTTTTGTTCTAGGCTGTAACCAACAGGTATGCTTTACTACTGTTCTATACAATTTAGGTCTAGCAAATTAAAATAACTAGAGATCTACAGGATGGCACCAACTGACAATCTAAGCAATAGTGGAGATGCTACCCTAAATGCCTTTCCCCTATGAGAATGATGACTGCTTTATATGCTATCCTAGAGCCTTTATCCAGTGGCTAATGGAAGCAGAGGCAGACACCCACAGCTAAAAACTGAATTTAACTCTGGAACTCAGTTGCATAAAGGGAGGAATTAAGAACAAAGAGATCAAGACTGGGCTGGTGAAACCAACAGAATCACCTGGCCAGAACAAGGGGGAGTGTATGGACTTCAGACTGATGTCTGGGAGGCCAGCATCGGACTGATCAAGACCCCTGAACATGGATGACAATGAGGAGGCCTAGTACTCTATGGTGCATCTGGTAATAGATCAGTATTTATCCCTGGTGAAAGAAAGGACTTTGGGTGCCCATTCCACATGGAGGGATGCTGTCTCAGCCTGGAACATGGGGAAGGGCCTAGGCCCTGCCCAGGATGATATGATAGGCATTGGGGATCCCCCATGGAGGGCCTTACACTCCCTGGAGAGCAAAGGGGAATGGGGTGGGGGGCTGGTGAGGTGTTGGGGAGGAGGTGAGTGAGAAGGAGAAGGGATTGACATGTGAGGCAGGCTAGTCTCTAATTTGAATTAATAAAGATAATTTCTTGGGAAAAAATTAGCTATACCCTGTATCCACTACTGTTCTTAAACAGAAGAATTAAGGTTTTGCTACCACAAGGATCTCACTGAGTTTTCTTCTAATATGGATTGACTCAAACCCAATAGAGTACTGTGTCTTCTTTAACTGAACCAAAGTGCAAAATTAATGTTGTAATGTGGAAAATGTTTCCATAAATATACAAATTAAAAATCTTTAAGCAATATTTTCTATCAGTTATACTCTTGATTTATTGGATTTTCCTAGAATCTTCAACAGTTTATACTTTATATTTATACCTGAATAAAAGAGGATCCAGAGAACATAAATTATAAAATTAAATCACATTTTTATATTATATTTAAGGCAAAAAATATTATGAAAAGAAACTAATTGTATGGTTGACATCTTAATAATTTCAGGATTGTAGCAGTTTTCTTGCTGGGTTTTGACAAGGAGGAAATTATAGCTCCATTTCTGTTAATTTAAATAAATTTCACTTCTAGTTGCTTTTACAAATTAACAAGGCATTTACCACTAGAAGAGGTAAAGAAAATTATTCCTTATTTGCAATTTTAAATTCCTGAGAAATAATTCCATAGAGTACTTAGTTAACATAGACTACAAGCTAGCAACATTTGTATTATTCATCATTGAACAATTATCCAATGATGGGCAGTATTCAAGTGTTGCAAATAATCTAGAGTTGTGTTTCAAACCGATTTTAACAAATTCTACTCTGGGGAGAAGCATTCTCCAGTGTAATTTATAGGAAGACACTCATTTATCTAGGAAGTGCTGGTGTTTCTCTGGGATCTGGAGACACAGTTAGAGAAAGTGCTTTTGTCAGTGTGTTTTTCATACACTGCCTCCACTGTTCTGATATATGATGTCTGCTTTTCAAGACATGCTTCTGCTAAAAGGGATGTTTGCCTCCCCAGACCTAAAACACCAGGGCACAAAAATCTTCTTAAAGTCACTCTGGCTCTACACAAGATTAAGAATAATAGACAACCATACATTTTTAAACAGTTCATGTGAGATACAGCACATGGGATAAAGCATACCTGTGGCAATGCCCTTCACAAAATTATGTCTCATTTAAGGTTCCATAAGACACTTGAAAGCTCAGAACAGGCCTGGCTATTACTTTTATCACAATTCTTTTGGTCATGTGGCACATATACTCCATGTTAATGGTTTGATAGCTTGTTCTTATATTAGGCTATGTTTTATACAACCACACGTTGTTTATAAATCTTCTAAAATCAAAACAAAACAAAAAGCAAGCAACCCCCTAAAAAAGACACAAACACACACACACACACACACACACACACACACACACACACACACACACACACACTCACAACAGACTCCCTCCTTCTCCTCGTATTCTTTGCTGTGATCTAGTTTAAAAAGCCCATGTTTGGCATGTTTGACAGAGACTGGAAGCTGCTGAGTGTGTCATCATACACTGAAAACATAGGTTCATCTGCTTCCTGAAGTTGTGAAAACTTCAGATGGAGATTATGATGATAAAACGTTTAAAACAACTACATATACATATATATGTATGTATATATATGTTAATAGCTCTATAGAGAGAAGAAACTTGTGTACTGTTATTTCTACTGTGCAAATGCTACTTGACAGTTACTAAGCACAAAACTGTAGCACAACTTCTTTTAAGACATAACACAAATGGGTCTTCCTCCAAATCAGGTCTTTCTATTGATTAATTAACCTATTTACTTATTTGTAATGATTCCTAGTCTGGAGGTCATCCTTGAGCTCTTCAGCAGTCAGGGAGATTATGCAGGGTGTGAACTCACATTTCTGACCCCAGAACTGCTTTCACATTTCAGGTTAGCTGCAAAGAAGCCAAGCACAGCTGGAAATGACCTTACCTTCTCCATGCCACACTTACTCCAGGACTTAGCACTCCTCTGACACCTTGCTGAGCTGATTAGCTGAGCTGTTAGGAGACCTTTGAGAATTGGCAGCCATTTTCCAATCATGGGAATGCACCACTACTGTCAAATAGTGATTATTTTTCTGCTACTTTCTTGAAATAAGAATACTCCTCATATCCCTAGGGTGAAAGGTAGAAATACAAGATCTCTTTCCTTCAAAATGTGAATATTAACCTGCTGGCAGGAATGTCTGTGTTTCATAGAAGAGCAAAGAAAGTCCATGAAAACTTAAGGTGTACGATACAGAAATGCATGTCCAGTTCTGTGGAAAGTATTTGGCTAGGCTTTTAAGCAAATACTCTCTGTTTCTCTAGGAGCTTAACCTCTTCCTTATTTAAAAAGCTTTCTCATTAATTAACAATTGAGCAACATAGTATATAATATTTAAGGGTATGAATCCTAAGGTTCCTCTGCCTGAATAAATCCTGCTTATGGCTGTCTAACTCTTTGATCCTGGGCACAGTTTTAACTTCTGTATCACACCATTTCTCCCATGAAATGGGTCCCTATCACCTCGGAAAAACCTACTTCCAGACCTAGAATAAGAGAAACTATATAGAACACACTCTGTTTTCAAAGGATGGCAATAGTCTCTCAATAAGTAATTTATCCAAAGTTAATGGACACTTACCAAACCAGTAATATTGTGTATGGACCTTTAGACCTGCAATCTCACCACCTACATTTTTATATCTTTCCAAAGACAAGAAAAATAGGCTTCTTAATATCTAGCCAAAAGGATTCTTCTTCACAAAGTAGCCATCAATAGTCAGCATTCCCTCATATAGGGGCAAGATTTTATAGCATTCCACTTTAAGATGAAAAGACAAGGTAATCTGATGGATGTAAATAGGGAAAGAGAAAGAGGAGGCTGCAAACAAGTTTGGGAAGAAGAAAGCTAATTATGATGACACTTGTATCTATTAAAGGCTTAAAGGAAAAAGGCAGTTGGGCCTGAGTTGAACAGCATTTTGCTACTGTCTGGTCTTTTGTTTGGCTCTAGCTCAGTTGAATCATATGACAATATAGCATTCTTTTCCTGCTTTGACAGGAAAAAATTACGAACATGTTAGCTAATGAAATACTTCCCACCTTAGTAAATTCAATTTGAAAATGTGCAAGCGAAGTATGCCTTTTGGCTTGTTCAAGCAAATAAAAGCTTAAAGCCAATATTCTCTGAGCTTCTAATGGGTATGATCATAGATATGATGTAGTTCCTGCTAGATATTTGACTTTGGATGCTGAGAATACAACCATTATGTACAGTCACAGTTTCTGATTAAGCTAATTTAAAGTACACCATTCAGCAGAAAAAAAACATAAGCTATAAATGTGAGCTGTGTGCCTAATTTTAATTTCCTAGTATTCACTTACCAAAACACCAAAAGTAAACAAAATATATATACATATGTAGGTACCAATTTATTTAAATAAGGGTCACATATTAACATGTAATAAACATAGAGATATGTAGTGTCATTGCACATCATATCTTTGGTATGCTAAAAGGGGTTCACATTTTGATAAATACTTCCAACATTTCAAACAAGCATCCTAATTGTTGCCAATGGTTGCCATGTTGGATTGGATAATTTAAGTATAAATTAGCACTCTATAAGCATTATCTTATCCAGAAGAGAAAGAGGTGATAAAATACTACTAATTTTGAATTTGGCAGATGAAGTGGTCACAATCATAAAGAAATTAAACACAATATCACATGCTGCTTCAATTTCTGTTTACAGGAGTGCACTTATAGAATACACAGAGGAGATATCTTGTATTCTGCCCACCTCATGTCTTTTCCCACTCATGGTCATGTGTTCACACATCAAAAGTTTAAATTAGAACATTTCTGAATAGTACTTATGACACTGTGAAATGATCTATAATTGAATAATTTGGGGGCTGAATTACAGTTTAGTGGCTGACAAATTTGCCTCTCTGTATTCACAAATACAATAATATATATATTACATATATATATACATATATATGTAATATATATATATATATGTATATGTATATGTTATATTATAGATTATAACATAGCTACCCTGGCTAAGCCAATACTTAGTTTCACAATGCAGGACTGCTGTTATACTTTTCCCTTTTATCATCAGAATGTGACGAATTTGTTTACACATTGATATCATTTGGTCTGTTTTATCTACATTTTTGTTCATTTGCCTCCTGTTTCTGTCTTAAGCAATGCAAGGATTGTGTCTTTCTTAATACCAATGCTTATTTATTACCGCTAGGCAAATATTATTAAATTAAAATGCATATTATATTTCTTTTTTTCTTTTGGTGCAGTGTATATGTGGGGACTTTTGCGTGTACATCTACAAAGCCTAGGACTTCTAATTTTGTTTACATTTTCTGTTAAGGGAGCCACTGGAATGTGCCTGCCTGCCAAACTTCCTTATCCTTAGTCCGAGGTTACAGGAAAGAGATGCACAATAGCTTTTCTGGGGGGTTTGATTATATATACACAGGTCCTCATTCTTGAGCAGTGGACATTTTACTTAGTGAACATTTCCTATCCCCCGAAATGCTTATTATGGGAAAATATAACAAGCTCCTTTCACTTAAATGCCTAGTAGGCTTTTGACTCAACACAATGCCATTTCTTTTCCTCTGAGATGCACACCATGTATAAAATAAATTCCCATGCATTCAGTGTTTTTGATGAATAAAGTATAGAGAAATCTTTCTTCCTTTTTTAAATACAAAATGTAGAAATCTTGTAACATGTGATCTTCTCTGTCAGTCATTTCTGTTGTAATGAGATCATTTTTTTTTTTTTATTATTTGACCATCTTCAAGCTTAGTTGTATGAGACTTTCAATTTTCTAACTTCAGGAGGATTATTAAAAATTATTTCTTTCCTTTTTCTTATATAAAGTGTTTGTTCTCTACCTTGATCTGTTTAGCTTTGATCAGAACATCTTTGTGAACAGTTGAAGTCACCCTTCGTTATCATTACCTGGGGTGGGAGAGGACTGCCATTGTCTGTTGAATGCTAGAAGGAAGAGTTGAGATGCTTTAAATGCACCGGATAGGTGCAGAAAAAAATTGATACCCAAGCAAGATGAACTACAAATGCTAGTCTAACTCAGTAATTCGTTCTTACAATGTTAATTTATTTCCTCTTTAGGGTAATCATTAAATTGAAATGTGTGTTATCTTTGTTTATAATATACTATTTGCTTAATTGTCATTGAAATTTCTAAGTATGTATAAAGCTTAAGGTAATTAATCTAAACTAATAGTTTGAAGACCATGTACCATTCAAAAATAAATCATGTTTCTTAAAACAATATTAGATGTAATGATAGTTTCTATGAAAGTCACCATGAAGTTTCATAATCTTGATGTATGTTTGTTAATCTACTTTGTAGGTCTCTTTAGATGGAATGTAATAAAGCAGAGGCCTCCAGAGCATCGATGTGTGAATTACTGTCACTCCACTAAAACAGCAAGCTTAGTTGTCACAGCCACAGACACCTCAACCCTGGATCCCACGACTCTACATTAAGCACTGGAGTATTTATTACTCTACTGTGGGAGAAAGCCTTTGCCAATGCTTACAAGGAACTCTTTATGCCTCTTTCTCTGGATCCTGTTTGATGGAGGCCTCCTAACCCCACTTCAGCCACAGCCACAGCCACAACAGACTTCAGCTGCGGAACCAAAAGAAAATGTTATCCACCTGTCGGGGAGACGATCCCATTTCCAACGGGTTAAACGTGGCTGGGTATGGAATCAGTTCTTTGTGCTGGAAGAATACATGGGCTCCGAACCTCAATATGTGGGAAAGGTAATGCTGTGTTTATTTTGACAACCACTTGATAGGAAGGGGGAACTGTGTGTTGTGCATGGATGTATTGCACAGGAGTTAACAAACCAGTGACTAGAACACTGTTTTTGAAATCTATCAGATTTGGGTTCTCTTCCTGACTCTAGCCTGGGTAAGCCTTGCCATATCCCTTCCCCCGCTCTTTATCTCTTTGTTTCTATTTAACACTTTCCCCATTGTAAACAGACATGAACTTAGAGTAAAACTACAAACAAAAGTTGAAAGGATAACACTAAAACAACTTTGAATTAAGTGTAGAAATCATGAAATTTGATCATTGTTTAATTTCAAAATTTTGAAAATCCATCAACTGAGTAGAACATGGAAGAATGGTCAGAAATACATTGATGCCTAAAGAGTCCAATCCAGAACAGGTTACTCTCAGTGATTACAATAGTGCACTAACCACAAGAGAACTCTCAGACCACCTTTGAAGATATAACCCTAGAATACAAAAGTTTCTAAGTGTAGTGCACAAAGCTGATATTATATGATCCCTCAATCTTATCATTGTCTAACATAAGCTTATCAGTTAATGTAAATACTTTGTTATGGTTATTTCATATTGCTCTTATTTATTTATTTATTTATTTATTTAATAGAGTTAGAAATTCAGGGTAATACAAGAGTGTGGCTTTCAAACTCTGTTCCCCAGGCAATAATTATTTTAGCTCTGCTTATGCCTTGTGACATCACCTGAAATTTCATATCAAAGGACTGAAAAAGAGCATCATATTCTTTGTTTTTGGCTGAGAGAGGTACATAGATTTTAATTACCCAACCTGAAGGTAATCAAAGCAAAAAATTGTAAAAAATTTTTGTGAAGTTTCTTTTTCTTTTTCTTTTTTTTTTTTTGCATTTTCCTTTTTCAAGTATCATTTCCCCTTCAACTATTGCTTGAGATTTTAGAATGTTATCTTTGGAATTTTAATGGTAGTATAGAATTTATCTAGTTGACCAAAAATAAATTACTTATGAAATGGATTTAAAAGGAGTATGTCTAATATCTAATCTATTGCATCTAAATATCACCATTTTCTATAGGTATGTGACTTCACATTAGGATAGGTGCTAAGAATGCATGGTTCTCATACAAGATGCATTTCTAATGTAATGAAACATGAGTTGCCAAGATTTCCTTTCCACAAGAAAACAAATTAAAGTTTAATTAACTCTCTGTTGATGATTCTGGATTTGGGAATAGAATTATGACAGCACAGAGATTAATTCAGGACATTGTATCAGTATATTTAAAGAGACATAAACATATTACATTCCTTCTGTTTCTAGAAAAGGCATTGAGACTGTTTTTAGAAAGGTTAATCAGTACAGAAATTACAGGATTCAGGAGTAAGAAAAATGTTAAACCTAAAAATCCAAAGCTGAGTAGAGTTCTGACTGCTGTTAACAGGGTTCAAATCTGGGATTCTGTTTCTTTTTAGAAAGAACATAAAAGAAAAAGATAATTACCAGATTTCTTCTGTTGGAAACTGCCTTTTTGGAGAGATATTGAGTTTTTCATATCTTTACCCCTAAATGGTATCACACAATCTAGTCAATTGAGAAACTGGCACAGAACATATGCCATAAACATTGGCATTGACAACTTTATTTTTAATCACAAAAGATACTTTGTTTGGCTCCTATTCAAGGGGAATCATATTATGGTATTGGTTATGATGAATATTAGTTTATTTCTATTGACATAAGATGGAGGAATATCTAATGATAATGGCAGTCTTTTTCCTCAATAATAACTTTAATTTACTAAAATATCCAGGTGAAATATAAGATTACTTTTGGTGATATAATATAAATATCAGCTTTATATACAAAATACATTTTAAGACTTTATCAGTTAAAGCACAAACAAAAATAAAGGAAACCAATAAGAACAAAATCTTTGAAACATACACATTTGCACATAATTACTTGGGTTTGCACAAGTACAAGTAACTGCATTCCTATAAAACTGTTTTGACATAGCCTTGGTGTATGCTCCAAGAAAATACTGCACTTTTTATCTCACAGAAATTATTGACTTGTAATTTTAACAATTGAGGTGGACTGCAGCTGACAGTATTTCTTCAATTTGCATTTTCCAAAGAAATATACGAAATTCAATCTTGTGTAGACTGCTTTCAGATGCATCACTTTATTCCACCATATTTTTAATACAGAATACATAATAACTTGATACAGTATTAAGTCATGTGGGTTAAATGGAAATATGAAGGTCCCCAGGTTGCAATTATAATAGGTAAAATTTATTAAATGCTTCCTTTGGGCACTGTTTTAATTGCTTTACATAGATAAACTTGCATAACCTTTAAAACACAATTATGAAGGATTTTATTAGTATCTATATTTTGAACACAAGAAAACCAAGACAATGAAAATAATGTAAATTTGTGTAAGACTAGAATATTAAAAGCTTATATTTTAATTTAAATAATCATGTTCCACTGTCCTAGAATTTTTCTCAAGTGACAAAATTTTAGTAATTTCTGTAAGTAGTACAACAGACACATTCTTAGAGATCGTATTGATATAGGAAAGGATGTGATTATATGCAGAACATTGAGGAATTCATGAAAGGATTCATAGATATGAAAGAACCTGAGATAAGTCTTGAAAGATGCTTTTTTACTGGTAAATGTAGATTACAATGTGTACATATAAGCCTTGAGCTTTCAAAGACCACTTTGATCCTAGGAAGTCATATTTTAGTACTCCCAGAAATGTGAACCCAGTTTTTTTTTTTTTTAAAGCATGGAATTACATAAATATAAAAAGATTCAATTTTGTTGCACAGGTGAGCAGTATTGTTCTCATAATAATAATGTTTACAGAATTAGCACAGATAGAATTCCATATAAACTGAAGACTTAACAAAGTCATACATGTACCTAATATGACACATCTATCCCACATACAAGAACAGAAAACATTAGCCTTTTCCCCAGGAGACTGTGTAGAATAGTTGGGTAAAATGGACATTTTCCAATAATTGGTAATAAATGGTGGTGAGGAGATATAGAAAAGTGTTTGCTTCTTCACTGTTGGGGAGATTGCAAATGGGTGAAGCCAATGTGAATATCAGTGAGAATTCTCCAAAAGCTAAAAGTAGAACTATCTTTATTACCCAGCTATAATACTCCTTCATATAGTCTCCAAAGACCCAATACCCTGCTATAGAAACACTTGTTCAACCATGTTGATTGTGACTTTATTCATGATAGCTAGTAAATGAAAACCACCTTCAACTGATGAATAGATAACAAAAGTGTGGTATGTATTCACAAAGGAATTGTATTCTGATGTAACAAAAATGAAAATTTTATATAGATAGAGCTAAAAAAATATTATACAGAATGAGTTAACCCAGACCCAGACAGAAATACAAGGAGAGCATGTTCTTTCTTAGTTGTCCTTCATAGGTTTAAATCTTTATATAAAAGTGTATATAACCTGGAGTAATCACAGAATACATGGGCAAGTACAACAAGGATATGTGGAGTTGGGGTGTGCACAGATGGATCTCTAGAGAGAAGTACTAGTACTTCATATGTAAAATGAATGAGGAAAGGAAAAAAAAAAAAAAAAAAAAAAAAAAAAACAGGAACCAGGACTTTACAAGCAGAGAAAGGAAAACACAGAGGAAAAGGGAGAGATAAAGTACAGATTTTGTAAAAGCTACAGGTTAACCTCTCATGTTATTAAAATAGTTATATTAAACATACAATAATATGTGCATACACATATAAATATATTTTAAAAGAATTGTGAAACATGGATGTTACAATAAATCTTTCCACCAAAAGATGCCTGAGCCCTACCGCCACTTGGGCAGTCTCTGCCAGCCGCCCGAGTTCTGCCCACCGAGTTAAGTCCCCAAATAGTACACAGAGACTTCTATTATGTACAAATGCTGCTTGGCCAATGACTAGGATTTCTCATGTGCTAGCTCAGTCTTAATTATCATAAATCTATATATTTTATAAGACTTATCTTATCGGACACCTTCCATTGCCATCCTCCCTTGCCAGTGGATCACATTGCACCACTGGAGGAAGAGAGGTATAGTGGGAAATTACCAATATGGAGTCAGGTAGAAATACAAGGGTATTTAATAGGGAAAAGCCTTTCTTACAGAGCGACCTAGCCAGCCTGGGTGGCAGCAGTCTGTACAGCAAGAAGCAAAGAGAAACTGAAAGCACAAACCCAGTCACACTGTGTCACACTGACCATGCCCTCACAAGCGTGGTCAGGCACACCTTTAGCCAGCCCCTTTTAAGTAGGCATGGCTACAGCTTCCCCTACAATTCCCCTTTTAGTCTAAAAGAGGATTAAAACTTAACAGTTTAAAGTATCCAAAATGAACAATCATAAAGGTAAAATATAAGAAGATACAACAATCTGCTTATGTCACATCCTAAATATCTATGTTAACTAAACACTAAAGTCATCTGAAAGAGGTGTCCAAGCCTGAACACCTCCTTCCAATCCCAACCATAAACAATAGGAAGCTATCCCTAACTAGGTATATACACTATCCTAAGTGACAACAATGGGGAAAGGGGGCGTAGCATTCTCCAAGTTACTTCCTGCTGAAATGGGACGATGATAGTCACGTGGGGTCCTGTAGGAAGAAAATGTTAGTATCCAGTCCATGTTAGATGGGATTGACTTGATTGAAGATCTCGCTTGAAATCCTCAACTTCATTGAAGTCAGTACCCGAACCTTTGGCCGGAGTATCAGTTGAAATGGAGCAAGTTCCTTCTTGAATCCCCCCTTGGGGTTTCCCGACCCTAAGGAGTTTCCTTGTATGTCCCTGGTCGATCTACATTTATTGGTCCAGTGTCTGTCCTTACCACATCTTCTACATAATCTAGAAGGCAGTGGCCTTCCATATGAGGCATTGTTAGAATTTATTTGTCTACAATTTCTCTTAGTATGTCCCATTTTACCACAGTTGAAACATCTAGGTTCCTGGAGCCTTTGTGGTCTCCAGAGGAAGGCTCTTCCTACCCAAGGTTCTTGTTTATAGTAGTAACCTCTAGCCTCTTGGTATCTATGTTGACCTCTGTAAGGTGCTTCTCCTTGTCAAGCCCTTACATCCTCACCTCTAGACATTTTAATTTCCTGTTGTTGTTTTAAACCTTTAGAGATGGCTTCTCCTACCCAAGCTCTAGTATCTTGTACATTATAGTCAATGTTGGCTGCAAACAAAACCCATTCTTCTAGCGGAGCTGATCTGATCTTTAAAGGCAAAAGTATTCTTTTGCATATAGGGTTTGTATTTTTATAAGCTATTGTATATATAATTGATTGTCTTGTTTCTGGATCTGTTACCTGTAATTCTATTGCCCTAGTTAACCTTTGTAAGAAATCCTGGAACTGTTTTGTAGGTCCCTGTTCTGTTCTGCTATAAGCTTCTAGGCGTTCTCCTGGCTCACAAACCTTATCCCAGGCATTTAATGCTGTTTTCCTGCATAGAGATAGTATATCGTCATCATATTCAGCCTGAACCTGTGGGTCAGCATAAATACCCTGACCAAGAAGATTATCTAGAGGGGCTTTAAAACCTTCCTTTATGTCCTGATGCTCAAGGAGCTTTGCCTCTTCCCTTACGAATGCCTTCCATTGTATTTGGCATGAATTATCAAGTACAGCTGCTACCATTCATTCCCAATCTGTGGGTGTCATCCTGTTAAAGGTTGCCGATGAATGTAATAGCTGTTTTATGTATGGGCTATTGAGACCATATGAGACAACTGATTCTTTAATATTCTTAAGATCCTTTAGCTGTATAGGTTGCCATTCATAAGCCATCCGTCCATGAGGGTGTTTCTTAGAAGCTGGCTTTTCTACCATGGTAGCTGGGTACATTAATGGTGTACGAGTAACAACCTTAGAAGAATAGTCATGATACCTGGGTGGAGTAGGTGCCTGGGATTGGAGTGATTCTGCTTTTGAGGCATCCCAATGATCTTTAAGCCTAGCAATGATATCCTTTTGAAAAGTTTCAATCTCCTTAATCATAAAAGATTCCAAGCACGTTAGTGAATCTGTAAATTGCTGTAACTGCTCATCTACATGTTTTTCTAGGTCTTTAATATGATCATCCTTAGGCAGCATCTGGATGGCATGGAAACTGCCTTCTAGGTATTGGAGTCTAGATTCGAGGTCATGATTTGCTGATTTTGAGTCCTCAGCAATCGACCGTATGGACCTATGTAATCTGTCATTCCTGTACTGTCAATTATCTTCCAAATATTCAAATCTAGACTCAAATTTCTGATCTGCTACCTTGGATGCTTTAATAACTGATTGAATGGCATTGTCTAATTCTTTAACCGTATGCTGGGTATTTTGCATCTAGTTGATGAGTAACATTGCCTATCTGAGTTTCTAGCTGGGTACAGATATTCTTTAGCTGGTCATGGCCTTCTGACAGCCTAGCCTCTAAGGCCTCAGACATGGAGGATCTCTCTGTGTTTATCTTATCATAAATACGCTGCATCTCATCAGACAGCTTTGTCTTTAGTGTATTGGACACAGAGCCAAGCTTATCATCCAATTTCTGTTCCACTTGCTGCACAATTGTGGTCTGACCTAATCTGTTCTCCAAAACCTCATTGCGTAAAGCTGTTATTTCCTGCAAGCAGGTGGTGAGGTTATCTCTGAGTCCTCTGGCTAGTAATACTATTTATACCAGCAAGCTAATTGCCAGTAATTGGCAAATTAGCATCCTCCTCAAACAGTGAATTCACATAATAAGCAAAAATATTACCAATTTTAGCAAATGATAAATATTCTGCCATAATTTTACCTGACTTCTACTCCAGATGCAGTAAATATCTTTGACCAGTGGGTGGCACAGGTGTTCAGTGAGTCCGAGGCATTTGGCAGCAGTCGGTTAGCGGTGGAGAGAGGTCACAAAAGCTGCTGCGCTTATCTTAAAGAGTATATGGCCTTGCGGCCGCAACCACTGAAACAGATGTGGCTTTCCCCCAGCAGCAGCCAGGGGAAGCCTCTGCTGAAAGCCGAGGCTTACTCACCTTTAGGCAGCTAGAAACTGTCTCTGCCTTGGGTGGATGGTTCTGCAGCGGGTCGACTGCTAGCCGGGAAGGCCCATGGAGAAAGGGCGCTTTCCGGGCATAGGCCTCGGCCCGATGGAACCCACAGTCTGTCCCAAATGGGGTGTAAGTTTCCAATATCCCACTTCTGACAACCAGATATAGTGGGAAATTACCAATATGGAGTCAGGTAGAAATACAAGGGTATTTAATAGGGAAAAGCCTTACTTATAGAGCAACCTAGCCAACCAGGGTGGCAGCAGTCTGTACAGCAAGAAACAAAGAGAAACCGAAAGCGAAAACACAGTCACACTATGTCTCTCTGACCACGCCCTCACAAGCGTGGTCAGGCACACCTGTAGCCAGCCCCTAAGTAGGCATGGCTACAGCTTCCCCTACAGAGAGGAGGGGAAAAGGGACCACTTCTTGCTTGTCCTTGCTTAAATATGTGTCTCCTTGCTATGTCACTTCCTGCCTGGATCACCACTTCTCTACTATATTTCTCAGAATCCTCCTGCCTAATTTGCTGCCTCATTGGCCAAACAGTACTTTATTGAACAATCAATAAGATGAATATACACAGAGGTACATTCTCCAATACATGGAGCCTAGGGCTATTTCGAAGTATCATCTTTCATAATTCTATTAAAAGATGTTTATATGTGTATGCACATATAGTTAATTTTCATAGATCAGCAGATGTTATGCAAGCTGCCAAGGGAGGAACCAATTCAATAGTTCTACCAAGATATAAAACTTATAGACCACAGCAAAAACCACAAGGAATCTCCAGTGGGACAATCAAGAAAAGTTTACATTGATAACCATTTGGTTTTTGTCTTAAGACTCTCACAACAGAAGGGAATTTCTGGTCAGTGCTTTAAAGGTAGCCAGCTAACAACTTATAGCTGGAAATGTCATGAAATATAATAATAACTAACTACTTCCCATTTTTAAAGCCAGTATATTTTTTACTTTATTTAAATTAGAAACAATCTTATTTTCCATATCAATTCCAATTTCATCTCCCTCCCATCCTCCCATTCCCCATATTGACCCCCCATCCCATCCCATCCACTCCCCAGGGAGGTTGAGGCCTTCCATAAGGGGTCATCAAAATCTGTTAAGTCATTTGGGGCAGGGCCTAGGCCCTCCCCTGTGTATCTAGGCTAAGAGAGTAAACCTTCATGGGAAATGGGTTCCCAAAGTCTGTTTTTGCAATAGGGATACATCCTGGGAAAACCAGTATAATTTTTAAATGAATTTTATTACCCACATTCGAATCCCATATCTTTATATCTAAAGATAAATGTTGCTTTCGCTTTCACTTCTCTTTGGAAAAGTTTCTTTTGACTGGAGGTGGATAATATTACAGAAATTTACAACTGATGAAAGCTATTAACAACTGACTGTGTTTTGCCCATTCCCAAAGGATCCATCTACAATGCAGTCATTACATACAAAGCTTAGGGAGCACAAAAAAAACTAAAAATAGTATCATGGCAAGAGCCAGAAACTCAGGGAATCTATTTTGAGGTAGCATCTTTTACACATAACAGGGAGGTTTTGTATATTCAATCTCTCAACAATGTTTTCTAAACAAAATCTTTAAAATAACAACACCAATAGGCATGGAAACATGGATAGGAGCATTCTCACAAGTCCCACCCATAAATGAATAGCTAAGTGTTAATTTTTTTTAATTAAAGATAAAGAAGAAAAGAGGCAGATGAGACATAAGACTAAGAGACATATTAACCAGTTTATTATAGGCCCAGCAGAGTAGGGAGACTGAGAGAGAAGAGGAACATGGTTAATGGCTGACCGCCATGGCTGGTCGCCATAGAGAGGCAGAGTAAATATAAAGAGACAGAGAGAAGAGAAGAGCAGAAGCAAAGAAAAGAGTAGAGAGAGCATAAATGGGCAGGGGTCTGTCTTTTAAAGGGTCCTTTGCACCTGTGTGCATACTTAGTTCCCATGGAACCCTCGGCTGACCTGGTTACTGCCTGAGTGGATTCTGGCAGGTAACAGAGGCAGGCCAGCATAATGCCTGAACCTTTCACTAAGTAACTCATTGGCTGCTGAAGAAGGTAGAATTAGTCTTCAGCAGAAATGTGGTATGATTCTCAAAGTGCCACCCCTATAAACATACTTTCACCATCCAGGCTCTACCATGAAAAGCTCTATATATTACTCAAACCATAAAAATTATAGATCAAGATTTCAAATATGGTTCAAGGGGAGATATTTCAAATTCAAACCAAAACTCAAACAAACAAACTTATAAACAAACAAAAAGCAAGGAGAGCTTGTTACTTCCTTCAGTAAATGGGGAAAATAACAGCCAAAAGAGAAATATGTTCTTCCAATTTCAAAAAAGTTGAGTCAGTTTCATGCCGTTATTTTGGTCAGAGAAGATAACATATGTCAGTATCATCACAGCAGAGATACCTCATCATACACTAAATTACTGGATGAATAGTGATTGCAACGGAATATAAAACTCTTGACTTTCTGCCAGGTGTGTTTTGAATCCTATTCACAGATAATTAAAGTCTAGAATCCATCCTACCTTTTATTTTTTATTTTATTCTCTCTATACAATCAGCAAAACATTTTCTATGTAATGGGCTACCTTGGTGTCTAAGGGATGAACATGATTAGAATTCCTATTAACTTCATTATCATAAAAACTTGTGATTTAAACACTCCTAAAACAGGATAGTAGGGTTATTCTGTTGGCCTTGCAAACAAGAAGCTAACTGCTATCTTAGTTATTTTCCCACCGTACTAAAAAAATCATTATCTATATAAATAGCTTATGCCAGGTACCAGGAGATATGCTAATTGTTCTAGCAATGAAATCACATCTGGTACAGTTGCTACAATTGGAGTCACCACCTGGTTAAGTTTATGATAATCCATTGTCATTATCCAAAATCCATCTGTCTTCTCTACAGGCTAAACAGGAAATTTGAAAGGGAATCTAAGAATCTCTAGCCCTATGTCTTTTGAGTCCTTGTGGATAGCATTAATCACTGTATGCCCTATAGGAATTCAGTAGTATTTTTGGTTCTGTGTTTTCTGGGGAGAAGCCATACTCATGATTTATTCTTGGCCTTTCTCACCATATTAGCATTTACTCTATGGATGAGGGATGCCATTTGGAGATTTGACTAGCCACTGAACCTACCTGTTTCAATTGTAAATTCTGGGACTAGAGAAATAGAATAGGAACAGGTGGGGAGAATAGGTACAGCCATTGAACACACTTGAGTTACTCTCTGTTTATCACTTAAGCTATGTGACTTCATCATTCTTTAGAGAACAAAGTAGCAATTTGGATCTTTTATAATTGGTGTCTTTCACAGGAGGATCTGTTGCCAAAATGGCTATTTATTATTTTGTCTGGTATAAAATCAAGACTGGGAAAGGACTACAGATCACTGTGCAGAGATTTGGGAAATTCTAATAGTATAAATATTTGTACGTAAATATAACGTACTCCTTTCTCAAATGGTTCTAGCTGTCATTTCATGCAAGACATTTGAGACTAAAAGGGCCCAAAATTCAGGAATTCAATGAGGCTGATGGCTCTCAATTTTAAGCCTTTTCTTCACTTCACATACAACTTTCTAGGGTATACCTGTCAATTAAGACATCAATGGCATTCTATTTTATTTTTGTATTATTAAATTTTAATTTCTTCTTTCTTGTTCCTAGTAGGAGGATGGTCACCTAGACAATGTCTCAGGTCGGAAGGCCCTGATGTCCCATTGTTCTTTTCATTAGAAACCTTTCTGGTGACAATGCCAACCTTCTTTTGACCTCGAGACTATTTCTGTTTTGCTCTGTCATTCAAAGATAGAACCAATTATTCCACATTCAAATTTCATAATCCAATGACTATTTAAACTTATAATCTACAGTAAAATGATCAGTTGGATGTGGATTTCCTCTTCCAAATATCTTTTCCACAATTAAGGTGAAAGGTGTTTCCTCTGGACCTCCATAGCTGGGTGAAGGGGAATTATAGGAACTTTCCTGAAGTTATAATTTCTGTAAAACACTGAATACTCTTTCTGCAATAAACCAAGACAGCTTTGAATTTTGCATTCATTTTAATTGACTGACGTTTTGTTCTATGTTTCATTCAAAGAAACAAAATGCTAGTATTCGTTCTATCTTTTCAAGCTGCAGCATTAAAAATAGAATCTCTGTTTAGTGTCCCAGTGTTAGTAGATTCATTTCCATCAACATTATGTCCATTTCATCTACACTTAACTTACAATATTGTAATATCCCAACATGTATTCTACAGATTCTTATCTATATAAATTAGAAAAAAGTAAAATGTTTCTTTTGGTGTCTAGTGTAACTTCTCATGAACAGCACATAGCTCTTCAGTTTTAGGGACCCACTGGGTCTTATCTCTACTAATAGAATTAGAAGCAAAGAAGTAGTGGGGTGGAAAATCAGCAGTCCTGCAAATAAACTGCTTCAGGGGAGGCCATTAGGATTTCTTTAGGCAATGCAGGTTAATTTCTTCATGTGCAGTACTGAGGGTAGTACTCCTGGGAAAGAAGCCTCATCAGACTTCAGGAACTCAATGTTCCTAGCTTCACTGGGTCTCTGCAGTCATCTTCAAGCCAACACTCTGGATTCAACTCCTCCTGGGCATAGCTATTCTTTATAGGAAGATGCTGCTATGCTGCAAACTCAATTTGCATTTTGTATAGTCACTAAGGATGGCAGTAGATATGTGGTTTGTTTCCTCTTATTCTTGTTTTTTTTTTTTTTTTTTTTTTTTTTTTTTTTTTTTTTTTTTTTTTTTTTTTTAAGCAATCTTAGTTCTGTATATACAGGGGATAATGGGTCCCTTTTTCAGAAGAAAAAGAGTTCCAGGTCACAGATGATTCTTGAGCTGGAAAGTGATTTACTTAAGGCATCCTTTCTTTGTCTACTTTGCCATGTGGCTTTTTAAACAACCAGGTTTTACCACAATTATTAGTTTGAGAAAGGATTGGAGAGATATGTAAATAGTGCTATAGACCATTGCATTTCAAAACTGATTTGGAGTGCAACAATGATGCTGTCACTAAACAGTTTCTACCGACTCTGAGTTCTAGCTACAATATGACAGAGGCAAAACAGATGGTTAAATATAACAATAGCAGAAAACTGCTTCCATAAATTAAGACACAAATCATAATTGTATCCTCAATTCTGTTTCTCTATAACCTTATTGATAACAACAGATGAAAAGTCAGGGTACTTCACACAATGAAAATAAAACAATGCATATGTGTGTATGTGTATGTGTGTTGCAGATGGAGTGGGTGAGAGGGGGAGGGAAGCAAAATTCATAAGGTAAGACAGAAGTCCAAATGAACCCTGTCTCGAAAAAACCAAAACAAAACAAAAAACATTGAAAACCTTAGGTTTCTGGTAATCTACTCTTACTTGTTCTAACTTGCAACTGGTCAGCTTGTCTTATTTGATATTCCCACAGATTAGATATGACTTGGCCACATGAAGTGGAATAATTTGTTCACTGAAAGTAAGTACATTTTAGTCTTAGTGTCATTAAAGCACAAAAGTCACCGAAACATGTAAAATAGCATCAGAGTAAACAAAGACACTCTCAGTAATCTAAATTGACACCAATATCAAAAGAATGATCAACCACATGAAATGACAATATTGTTTGTTAATCTGCAACAAATAAAAGTGAAGATTTACTACTCAGACTTAGAGATACTCTGAGAAATCGGGTCTCCCTTTTGGGATTCCTACTTTTATTCCTAATAGGATTTATGAACACAGTATAATAAAAGCAGCAAAACAATTCTTTTTTTTTCCTTTTTTATTTAAGTTAGAATCAAGCTTCTTTTACATATCAATCTCAGTTCCCTCGCCTTCCCCTCCTTCCCTGGCCCCCTCCAGTCCCTATCCCACACCCTTTCTTCTCCCCAGGGTGGGTGAGGCCTTCCAAGGGTTATGTATCTTCAAAGTCTGTCATATCATTTGGAGCAGGGCCTAGGCCCTCCCCAGTGTATCTAGGCTGAGAGCCTATCCATCTATGTGGAGAGGGCTCCCAAACATTTTTGTACTAAGGGTAAATACTGATCCACTACCAGTGGCCCCACAGATTGTCCACACCTCCAAACTGACATTCTTGTTCAGGGGGTCTGGAAGAGTCCTGTGCTGGTTTCCCAGCTATCAGTCTGGTGCCCATGAACTCCCCTTTGTTCATGTCAGCTGTTTCTGTGGGTTTCCACAGCCAGGTCTTGAGTCCTTTGCTTATCACTCCTCCCTCTCACATCAAAACAATTCTATTGGAGTTTTTAAGAAACATCCCAGCTGGACATGGTGAGGCACAACTTTAAATATCAGTGCTCAGAAAGCAGAAGCAGGGAAATCTCTGTGGGTTTGAGTCCTTTGAGGTCCACATAGCAATGTAGTATAAAACTCCCAAAACACATAAAAAAAGAAAGAATAACAATTTAAAAATCTAAACAAAATTAACAAATAACAAAAAGGAGAGTCTCTCCCCTCCCCCACCCCCACAACCTGGGCTGGCCATATAATTCCTCAGCTGCCCAGAAGAGGAAGAAGCAGCATAGAAAGATAAGAATTCCCTTAGAGCTCACTCATTATAGGCATGAGCCAAAAATTGGAAAAGCTGCCACATGGTGGGTAGTGGAGCATTATGAAAATCATGGTTTAAAAAGGAATTGAAATAAGAACTGGAAACTTTCTACTTTTCTGAATAGGTAATTAAGGAGAGGGGGCAGACTTATACAGTCACAGAGTATGACCCTTGTAAGCTATTGTATTAGAGAGCAAGAACTCCATGAAGAAAAAGTACATCATTTCATTTAAGGGCTGATCAGTCCTCCTGTCTCTTAAATGTGGATAAGGATGAGCCTTAAGATCCTTCCTGAAGGGTCATCATGTGCAACAGGAAAAATAAAAGAACCCATAAATGATATTGGGGTTCAACCTGAAGATCAGGGAAACATAGCAGCTAAGCTACCAGAGAGGTCTTACCTCTAATAGGGCTGGGGAATTACTATTCTCAGTGTGGCTGGAAAATGAATACTGGATACTGAGTCCTGGTTCCTATCTTATATACCTCCCTAAAGCTGTGATTAGAGGATTTAATTTCAGGTGCTGAGATCATCTTGGCATGAGCAGTTTCTCTTTAGAACTGGATCAATCTTGTGTAGATCTGAGAGGCCTTGGACTCCCAGTGATCCATCCACCCCTTACTCCTGAGTCCTAGGATTAAATGTGTGTACCACCACCTCCTATCTTCTGGCTGCTGGGAGTAAAGATGTGTGCCAGACTTCTGTGCATGATTTTGCTTTCTGAATCCTCAGGCAAGCTTTAATAAATCATAAATAATAGATCACTACAATCATACCTTTTAGAGGTCATTCCTTGGTTGGGTCATTGACCAGTCCAAAGGAATGTTAGGTTTCAACCCAGGCCAGAGATTTACAGTATTGAGCAAAAGGAACTCGAACAAAAGGAAATAGTTTTCCCTCCTTCAGCCATTACTGCAACTGTGACATAGTTAACCACTTCAAAGTTTTTAATTTGGAAAATTCAGTGTCAACGTGAGTCTTTCTTTCTTTCTTTCTTTCTTTCTTTCTTTCTTTCTTTCTTTCTTTCTTTCTTTCTTTTTTGTTAAAAGCCAAAGGAGAAGAGGAAGCAAAGGAAGATGACTTTCTTGTCTGTCTGTGGATTGTTTAGGATAGTGTGGTGAAAACATGAAAGACACTAACATGTAGCAGCCCATCAGTAAACATACTGGACCTAGGGACACCAATGTTCCCATGAGCTCCTGTATTGCTCACTATTCAGCACAGTTACAGAAAGAAATTAAGAGAACAAGAGTTTATTTTTGGCTCATATTTTCAGAAGGACAAAGTCTATCAAAATGTGAGCATCATATGCTATGACAGCAGTCAAAGCAGCTTGAGTGCATGGCAGAATCTATTCCCATCCTGGCTAAGCAGAGCTTATAGAAAGCAGACTGGAATGGGCATCCTCGGGAGTGGGGTGAATATGGGAATCAAAACATTTAAAGGCCTTTTAACAGTGACCTGCTTCTGCCAACCAAGTGTCATATCCTTAAGTTTTCAAAAGCCACAAAATAACAACACAAACTGGGGAATAACCTTTGAAAGCATAAGCTTGGATAAGAGAATACAGATGAAAATTGTAGTGAATACCAATAAATTCATACTCAGGAATTTCCCAAGAGTTGGGATTACAAATTTGTCTCACCATGCCTGGATAATTATTGTGACTTTTAAACTAACATGAACATTGTGATTGCTTTTAGTAAGTACTGGTAAATAAAACACACAGGAAGACACACACACATGCAAAGTCAAGACAGCAGTAATAAAAGTTCACTAGAATTATTATACTTGTTTAAACTTGGACCCATTATTAGTTAAAAATAAAAAGAGAAGAATGTTTGCTCATTATATTAGAAATAACTTCACTGAAAAAATTCTCCTATTGGAATTTTCTTTAAATGAATAGTTAATGATAGAATGTCTTTTTAGCCACTTGTGTAACCCCAATTTGAGTTAAAAAGCAATATATATTAAATCACAAACTCTCTTCACATATATACAATCCAATTTTCAGGCCTCATTATTGGCAGTTTCCTTCTTTCTTTTTCATTCATTCTATAGTGTAGTTTTTGAGAGGCCTACAATGTGATTTATATTGTTCAAATGACTCTTAATGAGTGAGAGCTTACTATGAGAATAGTTCCTGTTCATCAAAGATTCAAGGTTTATTATGCCAATTCAATCTTCACAGAAGTGTGTCTCAAGCTCTGTCTAGAGTGCTACACCATGGGCATTCAGATGTAACAGTCTGATAGAAATTGAAAACTCACACTCATATTTAAATGCACAGAAAAAGAAGCATAGACATTGCTTGATTATTTCAAAGCTCAGGTTTCCACTTGACTCCTACCTCACCAACATATATAAGGAACTTTGTAATCTGCTAGAGTGTTCTAACAAAAAAAAATTCTTGCAATCTTTGCTGGTGCCAAAAAGGTATATTCTGCTGTTCTTCCCAATATCTTTAGCTAACTGTTATTTCCACAGCAAAATCTCAAAAGGAATCCTTTTGGATGGTATTGTTTAGTCTCTCTTGATAAGCCTGATATTTGAGTAAATCTCATGACTCTTAAACCTTTTGTTTAAATTTTATAATCTATCTCAGTTAGATGTTGTCTATTATATATCTAAGCATAGTTCGATATGATGGGAAGGCAATGCTTTTAAGGAGAAAATTGCTTGAGGTTTAAACAATATAATAACAGTATGTTAAATTTCCATTCAAGTATTTGATATCCATTTTATGCTGATTCATCTATTTATAATCTATGTTTTGCTACGAGGATGATAGCTAGATCATGACAGGTATATCACAAAACTTGAATGTATTAGCTGCTTTTTTTGTAATTTTTTTATTAGTTCAAATTAGGAACAAGCTTGTTTCACATGTCAATCCCTTTTCCATCTCCCTTCCCTCCTCCCACGATTCCCCCCATCTACCCACCTACCCTCCACCCTCCACTCCCCAGGCAGGGTAGGGCGCTCAACAGAGGCTCCCCAAAGTCCAACACATCATCCTGGGCAGGACCTAGGCCCTCCCCCATGTGTCCAGGCCAAGAGTGCATCCTTTCATGTGGGATGCGCTTTCAAAGTCCCTTCTTACACCAGGGAAAAATACTAATCCACTACCAGGGTCAGGCTAGAGTGCAGAGGCCTGCTAATTGACATCTATATTCAGGGCCTGGATCAGTCCTGTACTGGCCTAGCAGACAGCAGTCTGGGGTCCATGTGCTCCCCGTCGTTCATGCCAGCTGTTTCTGTGGGTTTCACCAGCCTGGTATCGACCAAATTGATCTTCATTCCTCCCTCTCTGCAACTAAGTTACAGAGTTCAGTTCAGTGTATATCTGTGGGTGTCTGCCTCTGCTTCCATCAGCCACTGGATGAGGGCTCTAGGATGGCATAAAAAAGTAGTCATCATTCTCATTATAGAGAAGGGCATTTAGGTTATCCTCTCCACCATTGCCTCGATTGTCAGTTTGTGTAAACCTAGTAGGCATCTGGAAATCTCCATAGTGCCAGATACTATGTCCTCAATACCTAATATGGTATCACTCATCCTGCTTTCCTCTATTCTTCCACCAACTCAATATTTGTGCTCCTCCATTTCCTCTTCTCCTCTTCTCCTCCTCTCATTCTGGCAGCTCCCTCTACCCTACCCTCAGGCTCCTAATTAGCTCAGTAGTAACTGCCCCTTCCCATTCCTGGTGTCCATGCATTTTTCCCTTAGAGTCCTTCTTGTTACTTAATTTCTTTGGTGAAGAAGATTGTTGGCTGGTAATCCT